>NC_056751.1:559198033-559278033 GCF_019279795.1 Protopterus annectens | reverse complement strand
CAGATATTTTTGTAAGTACTCACATGTGCACTCACATACAGATTTGTGTGTGTGTACATAACACACACACATGTACACAGATGCACACAAATATATACACTTACAGATGGGCTGTGTGCAGGCATGTGTGTATGCTTAAACTGTCATCATGCTAACCAACCTCCTTTTTCCTACTTTTTACATGTCCCAAATCTTTTTCAACATACCAGTTACTAGTCCCCACTGTAATGGTTGCCTGGATTCCAAAATTTGTACAGTATGTTTTTATACTATTGTAGGACAACAAAGGTGATGCAAATATAATTACCCCCACCCTTTTCTTCTGTGAAACCATAAAACATTCACTTGCTGATTCATAGTCTTTTAGAGAACAGCAAGAACAGTAACATCTTACAGTACTGTGAGCTGTGCAATATGAATACATACAATTTATTTACTATAAAGTTAACATAGTAGAGTTAAGCATTATTAATGTATACATTGTAATAAATGTTGTTTAATGGTATACATATTCAATGTCACACCTTGGCTGTGTGTTGTATATGCAATCTTTGTCAGGTGTTTTCATGACAGTATTTTTTTTATATTGCTAAGTGCATTTACTACTTATTATCTTTGCCAATGTAACCCAGGGTATGGTTGAATAATTCATGGGAGAGAGAAAAACTTCCCACTGAAGGCATTGGGAAGTAACAGACAAGCTTAATTTGGAGTCCTTTCCATTAGTACTTGTCACCTGTGTATGATACATCAAGGATCATTTACTGCAGTGAGAGTGTTCACAACTCAGCATGAGAGAGTGTGGGGGGAGGTCTATCAATTCTTTTAGAACTACAAAATAGTCCCTTAAAAAGCCTATTTACCTACTTTTTTTTGCTGGGAGTAGCCAACAGCTACTTACAGCCTAGAACAAGCTCTGACCGACTCATAAATGAGGCTCAGTCAAGGAAACACGGAAGCAGCACTGTTAAGAAGGTATCTTAGATGACAGTGCTTCACACTTTTTCCATTCTATCTTACTGACATGAGAAAACACCACTGTTTCCTTATGTCTTGCTCAACTCATATACAGAGGACTTGAAATGTATTCTGGGAAGCAGAAATGAAAGTAAGAAAACAAGATCACGTTACCAAGGTAGGCTCCATCCTTCTTCATTTTCTGGGAAGCGTATTAAAATTGTAAAAAAAGAACTTAGAGTGATTTTGAGGCAATAAAATAGCTCAGAAAACAAAGATGCAATGAAAAAGACACGTTTTTTGAGTTCTAAGGTGGTGTTTTCCTTTAACAAACAACAAGGATATAAGATAACAGTATCTGGTGTTCAAATAAAGGAACATTGGTTCCTTTAGCATCTTCTAATCCTTCCAGAAGTCAAACTGGTAGGGGGTTGGAGGGAGGGAAGTTGAGGAATGAAAATGGACAACAAAGATGGAACATTATAAGTACATAACTTTTTTTTATCTGGTGGTGTCATTTTCATTCCTTCCTCAACAAATGGGACAGGGTCCCCAGCTGCCTATATCCAGGAAGGACTCTAAAGAAGGATATTCCTGAGCACCGCTGAGCCGAAGGCCACTCTTTCCCCTAGAGACCAGCTCCAATTTGTAATGAACAATAAAGGTATGAGGATTAGCCCAAATTGCAGCTGCACAAATATTGTCCAAGGAAAAACTGGATAAAAATACAGAAGAAGTTGTCATAGACCCGGCAGAATGAGCCTTTAAAGGTTTTGGTAAAGCCAAACCCAATTGTTTTTGTAAACAAAGGAAATACAATCAGTTAACCATTTGGCTAAAGTTACTTTAGTAACTGGTTTGCCCAATTTTGAATCTGAAAAGGAGATGATTCCTAAAAAATATCTGTTCTACACAGATAAAAATATAAACCAAAAATAGAGAATAACCTTACCAAAGGTAATGCTGCCCAGAAAAAGCAAATTGAACAGTAAATAACAACCACCATGAAGTAAAGTCCAAGGTTTAATCACTCAAACAGCATAAAACGGCATAAAATCAGAATACCAACAATGATGTGTAAGTGCTTTCAGGCTAATGCCCTTCTTCAGATAATTAACTAAAAAAAAATCTAGCAGTTTAACTAGTAAATAGCAACCAATTAAATCAGTAATTTATCCGCCTTTTCTTTAGGGCTGGCTTAATGGAAATGACATCATTCAGTTCCGGGAATGTGTGTGCTGTTAACTCTATAATCCACCTTGCTTCCTGATACTCTATTTCATTCACCAGGTCCCCCCAAAACAACTCTTGTGTATGCTCTGTATTACTGCAAACCTAAAATCATGTCCTGGAAATTGATGTATGTGTTGATATAAGGCATCGTGCTTATTATGTAGCCTTATTGCAGACAAATGATTTAATATTCTAAACATACAATTTGTCTTCCATACATAAACTCCTGCACATAGTCTATAGGTAGCTAAATATATCACGTTCATAGTCTTACAACTAGCATATGTATGGAAATAATACACTCTATTGGTAGTGGGGTGTGTGAATGTAGTATCTGTATTTATGTGAGGACAAGCCTTACAGGTACCACAGGGTCTGGGTCCCTTGAAATCTAGATTTAACCTGAATCTTTTTATTCCCTTCATGACATAACAAATCTTTTAAGTTCTTATTCCTTCTAAAACCAAACATTGGTTCTTCCCCTATAACTTTCTTTATCTTTTCATCTGTAAGAAGAATTTTCCAGTTTTTCCTCACTATATCACATACCCCATGTATATTGCTGCTGTAAGTGAACATCAGTCTTATTTTATTCTCCTGTCGTGTGGAATTATTGTTCATAACATTTTCCTCTCGGTCACGTATTAACCATGGCCACATCTTGTCCTTCCTTTGACCTACTCTTTTCTGAACTATTCCCTCTACATCTTGTGTTGTTTATATCCTCTCTCAATAAAATTGTGTTTTAGATTATCCAATTCCATCTCAAACATGTCCTCATCTGTACATAATCTTGACACCCTATCCAACTGTCCTACCACTATGTTGTCAAAGGTAAATCTTGGGTGCATGCTGTCATATGTTAATAAATTGTTTTTCCAGCAATCATATCTATAGTGTGTGGTTTTGAAACCATCTTCATTTTGTACAACTCTTACGTCTAAAAAATCCAACTAAATCCTGGAAGAATTCATGGAAAATCTTAAAAAAAGATGCAGTGGATTCTAAATATTCTATAAAGGCTACAAGTTCTCGCTGTTCACCATCCCACAACAGGAAAATGTCATCCACAAAGCGTTTATAAAAACAAATGTTACTAAACCAACCATGATATTTTCCTAAGACATGAAGTTGCTCCCAAAATGCCATAACTAAATTGGCACATGTATTGGCACAAGGGGTGCCCATGGCAACCCCTTGTACCTGGCGATAATGCTTGTTTGACAAACAAAAACATTACACTCCAAAACAAGTCTAAGCATCTCTATAAATCTATTTTGTTCATGTCAAATGTACACAAATCAGAAATGAATCTGGACAAAGCTGTTAAACCATGCTCATTGCTGATTGCAGTAAAGAGATTATTTACATCTAATGTTACCATTATACAAGTTTTCATTATTTCTGTGTGCCTGATAATAATAAGTCACCTGTATCTTTTAAAATGTGTAACTTGTGTTAATGCTGATCTCAGAGTAGATTTTACCCAAACTGAGATGCTTTCAGTCATCCACCCCCTGCCTGATACTATAGGCCTTAATGTTTTTTTTTTATATCTTTGTGTATTTTGGGTACGGCCTTAAAAATGGGAATAACAGGATTTTCTATGTTCAAAAACTTATACAGGTCCGTGTCCATCAGTACCTTCATCTTTCAAACCTTCTAAATATTTTCTAATTCTAGAAATAACATGATTAACAACAACTGGTGATATTTGCATGAAAAGTTGTATCCATTAACATTTCACTTAATTTAGTATAGTAAAAATCTCTGTTCATTATGACTACTGCTCCTCCTTTATCAGCAGATTTAATAATGGTTTGGGTATTCTGTTGTAAGGAAGTTGGTGTTAAAGAACTTCTTATAATTGCTTTGTAAATAACTTTCAATTTCCTGTTCACATACTTCAATAACAGTATTCTTGGTGGAATTAAATAAAGGGACAAATGTACTAGGTTGCCTTAAAGTTACTTGTTGGTTAGTATTAACATTCCCAAACATTTGTTTTAGCATGACATTCCTGTCAAACATCATTAAATCCAGTACGACATCACTAAAATTGCTATTATTACCAGGAACAAAAGTAAGCCCTTTGTTCAACACATACCTTTCAGTTTCTGATAGGACATAGTCAGAAAAATTATATACAATATTAACATCATAATCAGTCACTGAGAAGTCCTTTTTTTTTTGCTTCTCTCATGTCTTGCTGTGATCTTCTCCATTTGTTTTTCTTCTTGGTGGGAGCTGGTAAAAAAGAAAAACAACCCTGACTGTTCTCTGTTATTCAAACAGTTTTGGGTCTCGCCCCTAGTTGTATGGAGCCCTCCCCCATCTCTAAGATGTCCGTAGATTCTGTATTAATGTTCCTTGTGGTTAATGCATTGACATTAACTAAATCAATGTCTCTTCTTGAATTATTTTCTGTTGTTACATGAGGGCTAATCCCCTCCATTCTAGCTGAAACAACAGCTGTAGTGGCTGCAGTTCGGTTTCTGCCATCTTCCTGATTGACACAGAGTTCATCTAGTTGGTTATTTACCTTAATGTGCCGTCTCACTTCACTGGGAGGTTCCCTATTGGTTCTAAAGCTATTGCATCTCTGTTTCCGATAGGATGAATACCTTTCTTCTTTCCGAGTCAAGTTAAGTGCTCTAATAAAATGGATGAAACTTTTTGCTCACTAACAGTTTCGGACAGTAAACTTCAGCAAACTAAAATAAAAGTTAACTAGAAACTTTAATGACTTCTCAACAGGTCGGATATTTATCTGGCCAAGAGAAAACTACAGTAACACAGATAACCGAGCACTTAACTTGGCTCAGAAAGAAGAAAGGTATTCATCCTAAAGGAAACAGAGAAGCAATAGCTTTAGAACCAATAGGGAACCTCCCAGTGAAGTGAGGCTGCACATTGAGGTGAATAACCAACTAGATGATCTCAGTGTCAACAAAGAAGACAGGGGAAACCGAACGGCAGCCATTACAGCTGTTGTTTCAGCTAGAATGGAGGGCATTAGCCCTCATGTAACAACAGAAAATAACCAGAACTCAAGGAGAGACATTGGTTCAGTTAATGTCAATGCATTAACCACAAGGAAAATTAATACAGAATCTACGGACATCTTAGAGATGGGGGAGGGCTCCATACAACGAGGGGTGAGACCCAAAACTGTTCGCATAACAGAGAACAGTCAGTGTTCTTTTTCTTTTTTACCAGCTCCCACCAAGAAGAAAAACAAATGGAGGAGATCACAGCAAGACATGAGAGATGCGAAAAAAAAGACTTCTCAGTGACTAATGATGATGATGATGTTAATATTGTATATAATTTATCTGACTATGTCCTATCTGAAACTGAAAGGTATGTGTTGAACAAAGGGCTTACGTTTGTTCCTAATAATAATAGCAATTTTAGTTATGTCATACTGGATTTAATGATGTTTGGCAGGAATGTCATGCTAAAACAAATGTTTGGGAATGATAATACTAACCAACAAGTAACTTTAAGGCAATCTAGTAAATTTGTCCCTTTAATTCCATCATGAATACTTTAAGTATGTGAACAGGAAATTGGAGGTTATTTACAAAGCAATTATAATAAGAAGTTCTTTAATCTAACACCAACACAGAGGGAAGCATTAACCTCCTTACAACAGAATACACAAATCATTATTAAATCTGCTGATAAAGCAGGAGCAGAAGTCATAACGAACAGAGATTGTTACTATATTAAATTAAATGAAATGTTAATGGATAGAGCAGCTTTCATGCAAATATCACCAATTGTTGTTAATAATGTTATTTCTAGAATTAGAAAATGTTTAGAAGTTTTGAAAGATGAAGGATTGATGGACATGGACTTAAGTTTTTGAAAGTACAGTTGTGTACACTTACCATAAATTTAGATGTTAGAGTGTATTCACTGTTGCAGTCCTAACCAATGGGTTATCTGGCTCCTGGTAGCCCTCGATCGGCCAGAATACCAAAGGTAAGTGAAAATGACATAGGCTGTCGTCGGTTGTAAAGGACGTCAGGGCATCCGATACAAAAGGAGGCAGCCGTCACTTCCTCAGTCTTTCTTGCCATAACAGTCAGAAGCCCCCCAGAAAACAAGGCTTAAACCAAAATCCATTTTTGGCAAATACCAAATTTTGCCTGTACCTTAGGAAAAGGGGGAAAGAGGGAGGGAAACCAGGACTGCAAGAGTGAATACATTTGAATATCTAAATTTATGGTAAGTGTACACAACTGTACTATGTTCATCGTGTTTCACTGTTGCAGTCCTAACCAATGGGTAGATTACCAAAGCCCAGAGAAAAAGGAGGAGGAACCAACAGAATCAAGGATTGGAGATAATGACCGGCAGAACAGCAGTGGCAAACCCTGCCCTGGCTCTTGAAAACAAAGGCAAATTATAATGCTTTGTGAAAGTGTGAACAGAAGACCATGTGGCAGCCTCCAAAATGTCGTTAGTAGGGACACCCCTTAAAAAGGCTGCAGAAATGGAATCTGCTCTAGTTGAGTGGGTCCTAACCCCTTGAGGAAGAACCTTGCCATGAAAGGAATAACAAAAAGTAATACAATGTGCAATCCATTTAGAAATGGTTTGCTTAGAAATAGCCTTGCCCTGGGCTCCAGGGGCAAAACTGACCAATAACTGTGCTGATTCTGAAGGTCTTTAGTCCTGTCCAGGTAAAACCTGAGCTATCTATGCACATCAAGAGAATGTAGGATTCTTTCACCTCTATTTCGAGGATTAGAAAAGAAGGTAGGAAGGTGTATGGACTGATTAAGAGTCAGGCTAGAAACTACCTTAGGCTTAAAGGAGGGGTTGGTTCTCAGAGAGACCCTATCTGCATGAAAAATAAGAAAAGGCTCCACAGCCATCAAAGCATGCAACTCCGAAACCCTCCTTGCTGAAGTTATAGCCAAGAGAAAGGCAGTCTTCCAAGAGAGAAACTTTAAATCTGCAGTGACAGTTGGCTCAAAAGGAGGAAGAGTGAGTTTCTCTAGAACAAAATTAAGATCCCAGGCTGGAGTAGATGCCCTTCTGGGAGATCTTAAGTTGCAAGCACCTCTGAGAAACATTTTCATCACGGAATGAGAGAAAATGGGTTGTTCAAAAGAACAATGAGCAGAAATGGCTTAAGCATGGATCTTGATAGAGGAAAAAGAAAGATCACACTGAAGCAAATCAGCCAGGTATTCCAGGATCAGAGGAAGGGTAGGCTGAGAAGAAGATTCCCCTCTAGCCTGCATCCAATGAGAGAATCTTTCCCATTTGCCAGCATAAGACTTTCTAGTGCTAGGCCTCCTGGCCTCCCTCAGCACATCAACCACCTGCTGGGAAAGGGGGAAAAAAGGATGGAGTCATACAATGAGCCATGCTGCCAAATGGAGAGACTGAAGATGAGGATGTAGAATGGTGCCCCCCTTTCTGAACCAAAAGACCTGGCTTCAGAGGAAAATGCCAAGGAGGAAGTTGGGAGAGACTGCGAAGCAGTGGATATCAATGTTGTGTGGGCCAGTCCAGAGCTATGAGAATAGTCCTTGGTCGTTCGTCCCTGATCTTCAATAATACTTTGGGAAGAAGAGGAGGGAAGGCATAAACTGACAGCAGCGTCCAAGGGAAAGACAGAGCATCCACTTTCCAGGCTCTGCTGTGATGCTGTCTGGTGCAGAAAAGAGGTAGAAGATGGTTGTCTGGAGAGGAGAAAAGATCCACTTGAGGAGAGCCCCAACAGTGAATGATGCTGTAAAAAACTGCTCTTTTCGGCTGCCACTTGTGAGGATCCAGGGTAAGTCTGCTCAACTGGTCTGCCAAAACATTGAGCCTTTCTGGAAGAAACTGAACTAGGAGATACAGGCCCAGGGATGATGCTATGGATCAAAGACTCATGCTCTGTCTGCACAGGAGGTAAGAAGGAGTCCCTCCCTGCTTGCTGATGTACCACGACTGTGGTGTTGTCTGTCCTGACAAGCAGGGTCCCTGGAGAAAGAAGATGCTTGAAAGCTAGCAAGGCCTGCTGGACTGCCATCAACTCCCTTAAATTTATGAGCAGGTGCATCTGCTGGGCATTCCAACTTCCATGTATGCATCTGCTATCCAAGTGAGCTCCCCAGGCGTAGTCCGATGCGTCTGTGGTAAGAACTTGAGTCGCAAGGGATGGGCGAAAAGGCATGCCTTTGTTCTGTAGACAGGCTGCTGCCCACCATAGAAACTCTGTCTGCAGACATGGAAGCAGAGGAATGATCACATCCAGGTCCTATGTGTATTTCACACCAAATGTTCTTGAGGTACCATTGCAATTTCCTCATATGCAGTCTTGCATACAGAATCATGAGAATGCATGAGGCAATGAATCCCAGAGCTTGCAGGTATTTCCTTGCAGGGAGCTGGGACAGGCTTGCCAAGTTCTTGAAGTAAACAAAGAGTTGTCTGCTTCTCCTGGGTGAGATGTATCATCTGGGAGGCTGTGTTCAGACACGCTCCCAGGAATGTTATTCTCTTTGGATGGCACCATTTTTGATTTTTCCTCATTGAGAATGTAACCCAGAGAAGAGTCTTTACAAATTCTAGATCCTTTAACAGCTGTCCCTGAGAATTTGCTTGTATCAGACAGTCATCCAAGTATGGATAAATCTGAATTTTCTTCTGCCTGCAAAAAGCAATGACTGGAGCCAGGCACTTTGTGAAAACTCTGGGAGCAGTAGATAAGTCAAATGGCAGTACAGAGAATTGATAATGTTGCTTGCCCACCCTGAAATGAAGGTATTGCCTGCAACTTTCCCTGATATGGATGTGCAAATAAGCTTCTTTGAGATCCAACGTTACCAGCCAGGAATCCTTTTCTAACACTGGCAGCAACTGATGCAGAGTGAGCATTTTGAATTTTGGAATTATCAAGAAAGAGTTCAGGATGGATAGATCTAGGATAGGATGCCAGGTGCCTTCTTTTTTTGGAACTAGGAAAAGTCTGGAATAGAAACCCTGGCCTACCTGCTGTGCAGGAACTGATTCTATTGCTCCCAGATGTAATAGACACAAAATTTGCTTTTCTACTTCTGCCCTTTGGTTTGGAGGAACGTCCGGGAATCCTTCGGGTACTGGAAAGGTGCGGAAAGTAAACTTGTGTCTTAGGGATACAGTTCTGAGTACCCATTTGTCATATGGTGGCCCAGACATTTGCAAAAAGGGCCAACCTTCCCCCTAAAGGACTCTCCGGGCAGGCAGATGTTGGTCAGAGTCATTGAGAATGTTTAGATTGAGATGCAGGCTTAGAACTTCCCGCCTTGGAAGAGGAAGCCTGCCAACGCTTAGACCTTTGAGGGGTAGCCACCTGTCCCCTAGAAGATTTGTAACCTCTAGACCTAGAATGGTTCTGTCTGCTGGTATCAGGGAACGTCCAACTCTTAGAAGGGTAATTCCTGCTACAGCAAGGAGGCTGAACTTGCACAAAGTCTTCAAATGTCTGCATAGATTTGGCCTTGTCCTCCATCTTCTTGAGCACTTCCTCTGCTTTGCAAAGGTACATCTAAAAGCTTAGCCTTGACAGTAGGGGCTGCTCCCTGAGCCAAGCGTACTGTCTAATAACAGAACCAGTGGCTGTAGCCCTACAGGAGGCTTCTAGAATATCAAAACCACAATGTAATGAATGTTTATTGACAAGACTGACAGAATTCAGCAAATCCTGCATATCCTTACTCTCCACCAACAGAGGCACACTTGCTATCCTAGACTTAATAGCTTCCATAGTGTGCTGTTGGTAGTTCAGCATATGAAAAAGACAATTAGTAGACTTAATAGCAAGAGTGGCAGAGGTATAAACATTTTTAAAAAACGACAAAACAAAAGAACTATTGCTGCACCACAAAACGAAAACAACGCACCAGTAGAAAACACACACTATTTTTTTTTATTTCTGAAAATAATATTAGTGATGGTAAAATAAAAAACCTGCTCCTAAAGAAAGAAACGATTTTTATATTAAAATATGAAACTTTGATCCCTAAAGGTTTGAATACTGACTGTTGTTGGAAAAGTTTAATTTGAAGTACTGTGTTTTTAAGATGTGATTATTGTTATATTTAATTGAATGTGTAATTGAATGATTAGGATAGCTGGTGTTATATAAACTACTTGTGTACATGAACGTTACTCCTTGAAGGCTTTTTTCAGCTGAGGCGCTAGAGAATAAAATATGTTTTCTACCGGTATGTTTTCGTATAAACCTTTTTACCCCACCTATCTACGTTCCTAGATTCCCTGTCAGAAGGAACAGGATTTTTAGTAACAGTGGCATTAACTCATTTAGGGCCTTGAGAAATAACCTCTGGATCAGCCAACGGATTCCTGAAAAGAAACAAATTAGAATCAGGGACTCTTGTACCGGTCAGGTTACCTGGGGGCAGGAGGAACCGAATTTGGAGTCAAGGAATTTTCCAGAAAAACATCATCAACCACATACACAGGTGGAACAGCCAAAGGCTTATGCTGAGGCAAATCCAAAAACTCCCTAATCCTTTTCTTTGAAAGGGGTAATCCTGACTTTCCCATTTAAAATGCTCCCTGAGAATATTTAAAGGTATCACCAAAAGAGAAATATTCTGGAAGAGAATCAGAAGGGATGGACTCCTCTATGTCTGAATCCTCAAAAGGAGGGAAAGTCTGAGAAACTTCCTCTTCATCAACAGAAATGCTAGAACTATCAAAACCTGAATAAGACAAAGCCTCAGGAGAGACATCCCTACATATATTTTTGAAGGAGGCGGCTGTGAACCCCTAATAAGAGTCAGAAGGTCATCAGCCATTTTAACCATTTGAGAATGAGGGGAACAAGAGGAAACTGGAGCCTGTTTCTTCACAAGCTTACGACTGGAAGATTTACCTGCAAGTCTGAAAGACTCGGGAGGCCTGGCAACCGCCGAAGTTGCAGCCGAAGTCATCGGTATGAGCTTGCTGTCTGAACGAAGGCCTCGGACAACGGAGTCAGCTTAGCGGCTCCGGATCCAGCTGAAGAGGCAACAGGCAGAAGGTCAGAAGGCAAAATGGAAGCCGGAGGCCTAGGGGCCTCTGAAATGGTCTCAGCCAAGGCCTGCGGTTGAAAAGCTGCGGGCTGCAGGGACTGCAATGGCGCCTCACTGGCTATCGCATGACTGACTACCAACTTAACATCATCCGAGGATTTGACCTTTGGAAGCCTGTCGCGGTCCTTATCCTTACATTTCTTGGGGATATCCGAAGCCTGAAGACCAGTGGACGCCATACCGACAAATGTAGGCCAAACTCCAAAAATATTTACCTAAAAGCCCAGGGACGAATAGAACGTGGATTAAAGGAAGCACAGCGATCACAATTAGTAACGTTGTGGTCAAAGCCTAAACAAATAATGCAATAGGAATGAAAATCTCTATGGTGAATCTGCTTTCCACAGGTAAAACAATTATTAACCTTTTCTGACATTCGTTAAGGCAAGAAAAGAGGATCCCCAACAGGGTACTTGGCTGTAGTTGACTTCAACTTTGTGGTCGGAAACAAAAAAGGTAAACTGCTGACAGGCACTCGTGCAAGAAATGCTTCTGCTTTGGGTTCCACGGCAAGGAAGTCTGAGGAAGTGACGTCGGCTGCCTCCTTTTGTATCGGACGCCCTGACGTCCTTTACAACTGATGTCATTTTTACTTACCTTTGGTATTCTGGCCGATCGAGGGCTACCAGGAGCCAGATAACCCATCGGATAGGACTGCAACAGTGAAAATGATGAACATCATAGAAAATCCTGTTATTCACATTTTTAAGGCCCTACCCAAAATACACAAAGATATAAAAAAAAAAAAAAAACGATTAAGGCCTATAGCATCAGGCAGGGGGTGGATGGCAGAAAACATCTCGATTTGGGTAGAATGTACTCTGAGATCAGCATTAACACAAGTTACACATTTTAAAAGATACAGGTGACGTTTTAATGAGTCTAAGTGAGTTTATCAGGCAAAAAGAAATAAGGAAAACTTATATAATGGTAACATTAGATGTAAATAATCACTTTACTACAAATCAGCAATGAGTATGGTTTAACAGCTTTGTCCAGATTAATTTTTGATTTGTGCACATTTGACGTTAACAAAAATAGACTTACTATAGAGATGCTTAGACTTATTTTGGAGTGTAATGTTTTCGTTTGTCAAAACAAGCATTATCGCCGGGTACAAGGGGTTGCCATGGGCACCCATTGTGCCAATACATATGCTAATTTAGTTGTGGCATTTTGGGAGCAACATCATGTCTTAGGAAAATATCATGGTTGGTTTAATAACATTTGTTTTTATAAACACTTTGTGGATGATATTTTCCTGTTGTGGGATGGTGAACAAAGATAACTTGTAGCCTTTATAGAATACTTGGAATCCACTACATCTTTTTTAAGATTTTCCATGAATTCTTCCAGGATTCAGCTGGAGTTTTTAGATGTAAGAGTTATACAAAATGAAGGTGGTTTCAAAACCACACACTATAGAAAAGATTGCTGGAAAAACAATTTATTAACATATGACAGCATGCACCAAAGATTTACCTTTGACAACAAAGTGGTAGAACAGTTGGGTAGGGTGTCAAGATTATGTACAGATGAGGTCATGTTCGAGATGGAATTGGATAATCTAAAACACAATTTTATTGAGACAGGATATAAACAACACAAGGTAGAAGGAATAGTTCAGAAAAGGCTAGGTCAAAGGAAGGACAAAATGCAGCCATGGTTAATATGTGACCGAGAGGAAAATGTTATGAATAATAATTCCACATGACAATAAAATAAGACTGATGTTCACTTACAGCAACAATATACATGGGGTATGTGATATAGTGAGGAAAAATTGGAAAATTCGTCTTACAGATGAAAAGATAAAGAAAGTTATAGGGGAAGAGCCAATGTTTGGTTTTAGAAGGAATAAGAACTTAAAAGATGTATTATGTCATGAAGGGAATAAAAAGATTCAGGTTAAATCTAGATTTCAAGGGACCAGACCCTGTGGTACCTGTAAGGCTTGTCCTCACATAAATACAGATACTACATTCACACACCCCACTACCAATAGAGTGGTATTATTTCCTTACATATGCTAGTTGTAAGGCTATGATCATGATATATTTAGCTACCTGTAGGCTATGCGCAGGATTTTGAGTAGGGAAGACAAACTGTATGTTAAAAAATAGAATATTACATCATTTGTCTGCAATAAGGCTACATAATGAGCACAATGCCTTATATCAACATATACATCAGTTTCCAGGACATTATTTTAGGTTTTCAGTAATATACATCATACACAAGAGTTTTAGTGGGGGGACCTGGTGAATGAAAAAGAGCATCAAGAAGCAAGGTGGATTAGAGTTAACAGCACATAGATTCCCGGGACTGAATGATGTCATTCCCATTAAGCCAGCCCTAATGAAAAGGCGGATAAATTACTGATTTTAATTGGTTGCTATTTACTATTTAAACAGCTAGATTTTTAAGTTGTCTGAAAAAGGGCATTAGCCTGAAAGTGCTTACACATCATTGTTGGTGTTCCGATTTTGTGTCATTTTATGCTGTTTGTGTGATTAAACCTTGGACTTTACTTCGTGATGGTAGTTGCCATTTTTACTGTTCAACAAATAAAAATACAACTGTGAACATCCAACAGGTGCAACATATACTCTCCTTTGTTTGTGAAACTTGGAAAGAAAACTTTAAGGCTGATAGTTTGAAAGATACTGGATTCTGATACCACCTTAGGAAGGAAATGTGGGATGATTAGTAAGGATACCCTATCGTTATGAAAAATCAAATAAGGAGGCTTAGAAACTAGGCCTTGACATTCTGATACTTCTATCAGAGGTAATAGCCACTAAAGGATAGTCGTCCAGATTAAAAATTTTGTTCACATTTGACAGACGGTTCAAAGGGAGATTGGGACAAAGACTGTAAACCAAACTCAAATCCCACTAGGGAGTGGGATCTTTAAATGTGGGTTTGAGAAGAAAGACTCCCATTATAAAGCCCTTACAAAGTTTGGAAGAAGCTAAAGACAAATTTACTCCAATGTGAAAATTAGAAGTAGCAGAAAGTTGTTCTTTAATAGTTGAAGAACTAGCACCTTCATTAAAAATTGTAACTTAAAAACTCAAGAGCGTAAGGTACTGGTGCTGAAAAGGGATCAGTGGCCTTTTGCTTTACCCAAACAAATCTTTTCCATTTACTTCTGTAAATTTTTCTACTGGAAACTTTGTGAGAAGATAAAAGAATGTGACACATGGGGCGAAGACAGCCTGGGCTGTCTAGCTATCAATGGAAGTGGAGAAGCCATGCAGTCTTGGCCTAATGTCCAGGTTCATCACATCTGTCAGGTTAGACAGAAGGTCTGGAACTGTATCCAAAATCCATGGCAGGAGAAGCAGATGAGGCCAAAGAAAGAGAAGCCAAATCTGACAGCCAATAACGAACAATAAGGATGACTGTATTCTTCAATCAAGATGCTTTCTGAAGGAATTTCAGGATTAGAGGTACTGGGGAAGGGCATAGAGAAGACCGGGGGCCAATCAGCATCTATCAGTGACTCTCCTGGTGGGAGAGATCAGGGCAAATAACCTGTTGCATTTGTTGAGGGGAGATGCAAAGAGGTTGCAGCAAGGTTGGCCCCATCAACAAAATATCTTTTCTGCCACTTTCACGTTGAGTTGTCCAAGAGGCATTACAATAGACATGCTTAACTTGTCCACTATCATGCTGGATTTCACCAGAATGTGCACTGTTATCAGAAATTGAATGGATGAGATATCCCAAGAAGCTTTGAGAGTGTGACAGTGGGCAAAGATTTGATTCTTCCTTGTTTGTTGATGAACCAGACTGCTGACATATTGTCGGTCTGAACTGCAACAGTTCTGGAAGGGAGTATGCCTTGGACGGCCTGCAATGCTAGGAGAACACCTCTCATTTCAAGGACACTGATGTGTGTTGACCTTGTCGGAAGACCATGCACCTTGAACTGTCTTTCCCAAGAAGTGCACCCCTACCCGATTTGGAAAGTGTCCGTGGTAACTATGGGCTTGCACTGAGGGAGAATGAAGGGGCAACCTTCCATTATCCAATAAGAGTAAATCCACCAAAGGAGGTAATTTTTGCATGCCTGAGTTATTTTGATTTGGGTGGACAGAGGTTGACGAAAAATAGACCACTAAAGTCGCTAGGATCCACTGAGGAATTCTCATGTGGTATCTTGTTAATGGAACCAAAATGTATCACAGCAGACATTTACCCCAATGCATGTAGGATCAGACGAGCGGATAGATAAGAATTCTTGATGATCCTTTTGACTTGGAATCATACTGCTTATACCCTTGGTAAAGGAAGGTAGGCTGTCAAGGATACTCTGTCAAAATACACTCTGATGAACTGCAATATTTAAGTTGATTCTAGTTGAGATTTGTTGTGAATGATAATTCCCAGGTGACCGCATAACTGGAGTGCATAATCTCGTGCTTTGATCAGATGATGCCTGGTCAAGTGAGCTGCCACTACTGCCATACATTTGGTGAACACCCTGGGGGCTGTGGTGAGACAAAGGGCAGAGCTTTGAATTTGTAATGACTGGCTCCCAGACAGAAGTGTAGGAATCTCCTGGATCATCTCTTCATTTTTATATGATAACAGATCTTCAGGATGCATGCTGAGCTGATCCAGTTGCCCTTGTGCAGAAAATGCAGAATGGACTGAACCCTGACCATCCAGAACTTGGTGTACTGAACTGACTTGTTCAGAATACGGAGATCCAAAATTGGTCTCCAGTCCCCTGTTTTCTTCAGTACTAAACAGAATCTTGAGTAAGTTAGTAAGTTCCAGACTCTATCTGGTCCAGGTGGACTTCTTGGATGACTTTTTTCTAGCAGCTTTTTTTATTTCTAGTGCTGCTGCTTTTCTCTCACTGGGTGGAACATTGGGAATTCTGTTTACTGTTACGGAGGTATTATATAACCTCTGGAAATAATCCTCTGTACCCACAAATCTTTTATAATTTATAGGCAGGCTCTCTATTGCAGGGATAAATAACCCCCCCAACTGCTCCCAGAGGTGGACATTTGGGCATCCTTTCAAGAGCGCTGGTATGATCTGTCAGAGAAGTTATCTCTAGACCCTTGGTTTTGAGGGCTTTCCCCGTCACATGGGTGGCATCTTCTGTTAAGAGTTCCTCCCTCTGCACCTGGAGGAACCATTTCCACGTGGATCTAGAAGGGACCTTTGGACTTTCTGAACCACATTTTTCGACCGCCTCATTGAATCCAAGAAAAGGCTCTTTCAAAAGCTGAAAAACATATGCCCACAACAGACGGTGTTTTACCATCCTACGCACACCTGGAAAAAGTGCATCTTTAACCTTGGGGGCAAATAAAGAACTTCCATCAAAGGGAGCATTGATGAAGGAAGACTTGAAGGACTCTGCAAAATCACACAGGAGCATCCAGGCATGCCTCCTAACTGAAATGTCTGAGCCTGCCACCCCTGAGGTACTTTCAAGCTGCATGCAAGATGAGCCTCATGGACAAATTTAAAACAGATTGTAGGATAGCCAGCTGAGGCACTCAAGCTCTCAATTGGTAAGTTCTTTAATCAAATCCCTCTGGAGTCTGGTGAAATGTGCCAAATAATTCAGTGACCAAAGGGCAAAAGTTACTGAAGCATATAAATGTTTCCCGAATTTCTCCAGGCCCTAGACTACCTGTTAAGGGGATGAAAAGAGGAACGTTGTTCTGCAAGTTACCTTTTTTGTGGCAGCTGCTATGACCATGGCATCAACTAGGACTCTTTTGCTCCAAAATTCCCTATCCTTGGGTGGTGTCAGGATCCTGTCTGGTCTCTTCAGGATTGGCTCAATAGAATCAGGTTCCTTCCACACCAGTCGATAGATTAAATCAATGAGCTCATCGGCTTTTAGAATCACCCAGGAGGTAGATGTGCCAGCTTCAAAGGCTTCCAGGAATACAGATTCCTCTTGGGAAGGGTTGTTGGTAGACCAGCCACGTCTTTGCTTGTGGATCTGTAGAATGTCTCCAAAAGAGACATCACCAGGTGGTGATCTTGGAGACTCTTTCCCTTCATCAAAATCAGTATCCTTCATGACAGACTCTTGGAGAGTCCAAGGGCCTCTTTTTGCACTTTCTTTTCCTAGTGAATTCTTCGGCGGGATGTTCCAGAGAAGTATCAGAAGATATCGATATACTGCAGACTTTGGGATGGCTGTCCCCATGGTGCAGGAAGTTGAGGCTCAAGATGCAAAGATGACTGGGAAAGGGAAGTAGGAGCTGAAAAAAGTGGATATTTCCTTTCTCTCTGAGCAGAGAAAACTCTCTCCACTACCTCGAAAGCAGAATGCCTCGGAGAGAGAGAGATCAATGGTTCCAAGAAGATATACTTCTGGAACACTGGCTCCTTCCAACCTGAAGGCAAACTACGTAAGACAAGGGTCAGAGACAAGCTGTCCAGCACCAAGACTCTGAGGGGCAGAGATGGCTCTGACATACTAGGAGATGGTCCACTCAAAGATGGCCTAGAAGACATGATTATCTTCAAATCCCATATGAATGGATCTGGGATCCTTGGAACTAACTGCTCCAAAACCACAGGTCGGATCTGAGGAAACAAAATAGGTGGGGCAGTACTCAAGAAGGTCTCCGGACCCAGTGGGGTAAGAGCCAGGAGAGCCTCCATTTGAATTTGCATCGAGAGACACTTCCTCATCATGTTGTCCACATCTGCATCAGTCAGTCTTCTGGAGGAACAAAAAGTAGCTATTGATGAAGCCCTAAAATTATGATGCCGTTCCATAAAAGGAAATGGGATACAAGAGAACACCAGATCCAGTCTAGAATCCGTAGTGACTTAACTGTATGCTTCTTCAGATATGAGAGGGTTGGATCGAAAGGTTTTTTTTTTTGTTTGTTTTTTGGATCTGAAGTAGCTGAAACAGGAGATTTTGTCTTTGGAGCAGAACAGGTCAGATCTGAAGGCTTTGCAATTTTGAGAGGCAGCTCCGAACCAGGAGCATAGGAACTTGTAGGTTCTGGGTAACATTTTTTGCCTCTTTTTTTACCTATTTCTTGGGGGGGGGTTGAGCCCCAGATGCTGTATTTGAAGATTTTGAAGGAAGCAATCCTCTCAAAATTAATTTATTTCTCCAATTAATAAGGGCCTTAGGACTGAAGGCCTTACAAATATCACAGGCAGAATCCAAGTGGATTGGGCCTAAACAATACACACACAGTGTGTGCATCAGATAACAGAATTTTATGGCCACAGGGCTTTTCAGCCATATCTATTCTAAATGAATGAAGAGAAGATAGATATAGAACAATAAAATGGGAAAGTATTACCAACAATGGTAATGGAATACCTTAAAAGGTGTACAGGAAAAAAGGAAAGGAAAAATACCAACTATGCTACTATAGAAATACACTAAAAAGTGTAGAAAAGGCAATGGATGATACATAGAAAACTCTACTAAGAAAAGGGTAAAGATAAAAAAAGAAATTTCTACTTTTACTCACAAAAAACTACTATTGCTCGAGAGCTAACAGTGGCCACATCCTTACATGAAGGCGGCAAATGAGATCCGAATTATGGTAGGAGACTAGTGCATTACAGGTAAGGAAGGAGTTCGAGAATTTCAGGGTTCCACAAGCTGGAAAAAGCAGCTGAGTCAGATCTGAGGGGATCTGACCCCATTTGTTGAGGAACAAATGAAAATGACATCAGATCATTGCTTCTCCTGACTGTTGTCTACACCTCCCCATCTTCCACCACAAAAAAAATATCCCACACTACTTGATTTTTTAACTAATACAGTAATCACAACTTAATAACTCTAGGAAACTTCAACACATATATGCTGTCAGATTAAAAAAACAGGATGAATAAGCATTTCTCTCCTTGTACAGTTGCCACTAGCTAATACATATCCCCTTTCCAGACCCAACATATTTAGGGAAAGACTCCCTTCTTTTTAACTCAAAGTACAGTTGTGCAAGTAAATTTGCCATAACAGTAGATGTTCTAATGACCAATGCTGCAGTAGCTTTAGCTATATGGGTTATAGCCTGCCAAGGATACAACTGTAGGCCAGCTTTCAAAGCTTCAGGGCACCTTGCACACATCCAAACTGTCAGGAGCTCAAGCCGAGCTGACTAAAAAAAGACAATTTTATGCATAAAGCCCTTCAGGACCTTTCCTTCCAGGAGGAGGAGAGTGAGCCCAAAAAATGTCCACACTCCAGAATAAAAAAACATCAAAAAACATGAGGGATGGAGGGAGGGAGCAGCTACTGCAGCAGTGATCATTTGAACATCTACTGTTATGGTAAGTTTACTTACATAACTGTACTGTGCTTGTCATATTGACCACTGCTTCAGTAGCCTTAACTAGATGGATAGATTACCTGAGCTAACTGCATTTGGGAGGTAGGAGGTTCTAAGGTGAAGAGTGCAAAAGCCCCTGGGGAATGGTCCTAGCAAAGCCTGATTTGGACCTAGAGAAGGAGTCAAGCTTATAGTGGTTTGCAAAATTATTTACAGGAGACCATGTATCTGCTTCTACAATACCTCTATCTAGACTCCAGCCCTTTCCAAAATGTCGCAGATGAAGCCATGGCTCTGGTAGAGTGGCCCTTGACCCTGCCTGGAATACATTTTGTTATGGTGAGTATGTCAAAAGGTAATAGCCTTATAGAACCATTTGGAAGTTTGTTTTGACACACTTGTCACCCCCCTTCTTACTTTCACAATAAATTAACAATTGACCTGAATATCTGAAAGATTTAGTTCTGTCACAATAGTAAAAGACTTGTCTGAGGACATCCAAAGTGGATGGGATCTTTTCTCCCTTGTTTTTAGGTTTAGGAAAAAAATGGTGAGATGGATAGCTTGACTTAAAGTAAATCTGGATACCACCTTAGGCATAAAGATAAAGAAGTTATGTCTTACCACAACATTCCATCTGTGTTGTAGATCTTTATTCATTCATTACTGATAGGACTTCCGTTCTGTCCTCGCAACCGACACGGCCATTTCCAAGCTCGCGCCAGCCAAAAACTCTCATCTAAGACCTACCCATAATGCCCCTCTCATAGCCTCTTCAGATAGAGTTTGCCCACCCCTATATTATATAGATAGTAAGAGAAACAGTAGGAAGCTCTGTCTGAGCAAATACCTTAACCAAGAGTTCCTAAAGTCCACCAGGAGTCCAGGCAGGGGGAAGGAGGGTTGGAAGTAATGAATGAATAAAGATCTACAACACAGATGGAACGTCATGGTACGACATAACTTCTTTATATGATGTTGTAAATCTTTATTCATTCCTTACTGATAGGACCGAATCCCCCAGCTACTTGAGTCCTGGGTGGCCCTAAGGAAGGATATTCCTGAGCTCCACAGAACCAAAAGATGCTCGTCTCCTGGAGGCCAAATCCAATTTGTAATAAGTGATAAAGGTAGGAGGTCTTACCCAAGTGGTTGCTGCGCAGATATCATCCATAGAGGCTTTGGAATGAAAAGCCACAGAAGTAGCCATCGATCTAGCAGAATGAGCCTTTATCCTGGTAGGTAAGGATAGTTTATTCTGATGGTAGATAAAGGGAATGACGTTTCTAAGGCAGGTGGATAGAGTCACTTGGAGACAGGTTGACCCAATCTGGGTCCCGCAAAGGCCACAAACAATTGATCCATTTTCCTGAAAGATTTAGTCCTGTCCAAATAAAAATGAAGCTGCCTATGAACATCAAAGGTGCGCAAAAGATGCTCCCCTCTATTTGAATGCTGAAGGAAGACAACCGGCAGGTCAATAGATTGGTTAATGGAAAAAACAGAAATGACCTTGGGCAAGAAGGAAGGACCAATACAAAGGGACACTCTATCCCTGTGGAAGTTCAAGTAAGATCTCTTGACATTCAAGGCCTGCAACTCGGATACTCTTCTCGCTGAGATAAGTGCTACTAGAAGTAGAGTCTTCCATGATAAAAATTTTATGACATGAATCAGAAGGCTCGAAAGGAGGTCTTGTTAATGATTGAAGTACCAAAGTCAAGTCCCAGGGTTCTATGGGGGGCTTGACAGGAGGTTTAATGTATAATACTCCTTTCAAAAAGGTTTTGCACAGATGGTGTGACATAACAGAAGAATTATCAAATCTATTATGAAAATTTGCGATCGTTGCTAAATGCGCAGTGATTGTCGATGCTGAGGCTCCTGCATGTAGAAGAGTAGTCAGGTATTGTAGGATCTTTTAAAAAGGCATAGAGAAAGGGTCTATGTTCTGATCTTTGTCCCAAGCAGAGAACCTAGTCCATTTACCAGAATAAATTTTCCTGGTGGAAGGTTTGTGTGAAGCCAGAAGGATCTCACGAATGGGAGATGAGATATCAGGCAGCCTGCCAATCACTGGAAGTGGGGGAACCAAGCTGTGAGCTTGAGGCTGTGGAGACTGGCATAAATCAATCCCTGAGGATGAGACAGCACACCTTGAGACTGATCCAGGATCTACGGGCTGTGAATCAGTTGAGGCCATAGGAAAGGAAGCCAGACTTGACGGGGCCAATAAAGAGGCAATGAGGATCACCTTGCTTCCCAACCTTTGAGGTTTCTGGAGGAATTTCGGGATGAGGGGAAAGGAGGGGGGAAAGGCATACAGTAGACCCAGGGCAAATTGTGCATTACAGTGTCCCTCGGTGATTCCCCCTAAGGGGGGATCAGGGCAAAGTAGCTTCTGTATTTGTTGTTTAAAGGTGAAGCAAACAGATTGCAGCAAGGCCTGCCCCAGTGGTGGAAGATCCGATCTGGTATTACAGGATTGATGGACCACTCCTCAGGCATCAGGATGTTCCTGCTCAGATTGTCCGCAATAAGGTTGGAACTCCCGGGAATGTGTGTTGCTATAAGAAAGCGGTTGGAAGCCATCGCCCAGTGCCAAATCCTCATGGCTTCCTGACACAAGGGGTAAGACCTGGTTCCGCCTTGTTTGTTGATATACCAGACGACTGACGTTGTCCGATTGAATTGCAATGGTCCCAGAATGGAGGGATGTATGGAACACTTGCAATGCCAAGAGAACTACCCTCAGTTCCAGGACATTTATGTGCAAATTGGCCTCCATGAAGGACTAGGTGCCTTGGACCATCTTCCCCTGGAAATGCCTCCCCCCACCCTAACAGGGAATTGTCCGTGGTCACTGTGACCCTGGGGTGGGGGAGACAGAACGTTCAACACCAAAGATTCGATTCTGGCTTCATCTACCATATAATTTCTTTCTTGCAAAGGTTTGTAAGGCATATCATGTGGTCGAGTGGGTGGTTAAGATCGACCACTGTGAAGAAAGGAGCCACTGTAATATTCTCATGTGCAACCTCACCAGTGGTACTAGGGTAATGGCAGATACCATGGAGCCGAAGAGTTGCAGTACAAGGTGTGCTGGTACAAAGGTCTGTGGAAGGAAGGCTTGGATCTGATGTCTTATTTTTGAAAGCCTGTGACGAGGGAGGGAAGCTTGACAGGATGTTGTGTCGAAGACCGATCCAATGAATTCCAGTTTTTTTGTTGGGCCCATTTGAGATTTGTCCTTGTTGATCATAATCCCCAAGAGGACAGCAAGGCCTTGAGTGTAAGAGAGGCTGCGGGTTAGAAGATTCCTGGTCGTGGCGGTAAGGAGCCAATCGTCTAGATACAGAAACCCCTGGAATCCTTGTAGTTGAAGATGAGCTACTACAACTGCCATACATTTGGTGAAAACTTGGGGGGGGGCTGTCAAGAGACCGAATGGCAATGCCCTGAACTGGTAGTGATCGGTTCCCAACCGGAAGCGGAGAAATCTCCGGGAGCACTGATCCATCTTTATGTGTGCGGTAATACATGTCCTGGACATCTATAGAGCACAACCAGTTGTCCTTCCATAGAAAGGGGAGAATGGACTGTACCTTGACCATCCGGAATTTTTGAGGTTTGATAAATTTGTTCAATAGGCAGAGATCCAGGATTGGTCACCAGTCTGTCTTTTCTGGCACTAAAAAAACCTCGGGTAAAACCCGGATCCTCTCTGGTCTAGTGGGACTGGTAGGATGACTCTTTCTTAGCAGCTTTTCTATTTCTAAGGCTGCTACTTCCCTCTGATTGGGTGGAACATCAAGGATTAGTTTGATGGGTCTGGGAGATAAATCGAATGGTATCTGGTAGCCTCTGAATATTATTCTCTGCACCCAAACATCGGTAGTAGTAAGTTGCCAGGCTGGTAGGTGCAGAGACAAACGACCCACGACTGCTTCCAGAGGAAAGCAATCTGGCCGCTGCTCAGGAGCGCTGATAGGGTCGGCCAGAAAAGGAATTTCTAGCGCCCTGGTTACACAGATCCCCTCTACCCCAAAAGCGGCGTCTTCTAGATGAGTTGCCCCTCTGCCCCGTGGGGGGGGGGGGGATTGCTCACCACGAGTGTCACAAAAAGATCCTTGGGATTTCTTGAACCACAATTTCCGTCCCCCCTGGTTCCTGGAGTAGGACCTCTGAGGGGGTGGAAAAACATATGCCCACAGCAAACAAGGTCTTTCCGTTTTTCTCACTTCATGCTAGTGTGTCTCATACTCTGGTACCAAAAAGTGCAGATTCTTCGACAGGCGCGTTGACGAAGGAAGATTTAAAGAGGTCTGTGAAATCACACAAACGCTTCCAAGCATGACATCTCATGACAATGCCTGATGTGGCAGCTCGAGCTGCCCACTCTGTGGTGTGAGAAATCAAACACATCGAGGAGTTCGAGATAGATTCAAGGGTAGCTAGCTGCAAGGCGACAGTGTCACGCACCTCATCAGGCAGTACCCCCCACCAAAGAGGAAGGCATTTCAGAAATTAGGTCTCTTTGGAGGCGAGTGAAGTGTGCCAGATAGCTCAGCGACTGAATGGCAAAGGTTGCTGAAGCATAGGTCTGCTTCCCTAGTCTGTCCATGGCCCAAGACTCCCTGTTAGGAGGATGGACAGTGGAACTATCTTCTACCAGTTCCCTCTTGGTGGCCGCCGCCATGATCATGGAATCAACCATCAACTGCTTGGGGCCAGTTGGGCTGGTCTTCAGGGGTGGATAGAATTTTGTCCAGCCTCCATGGACAGGTTCTCATTGTCCGGGGCCTTCCAGCCACGCTGCATGATCAGCTTTATAAGCTCATCCGCAGGTGGGGTCACCCAGGAAGTAGATGGCAGGGCACGGTAGGCTTGCAAGAACACAGATTCCTTAGAAGAAGGGTTAGAGGACTTCCAGTCTCCCCGCTGCTTGAGGATTTCGAGAATGTCACAAATGAGATGTCGTCTGGGGGAGACCGTGGGGACCCTTCTCTCTCATCGCAATCGGTGTCCTCAGTGATAGATTCCTCAGGGGAATCAAGGTGCTTCTTCTTGCACTGTTTCTGCTGTGGTGTCTCCCCAGTGGAATCTTCTGAGGAGGACTCCGGAGACGAGGTTCCCTTCAAAGGGAGGTCTTGCGGCTCCCGTGCACATGATCCCAAAGTAGGGGGGTTTGGACAGCCGCATGCTAGAGGAGGGTTCTGGTGTCAATGCCATTGGTGCTGACTGCAAGCCTGTGGAGGCAAGGACCCTCCCCAACACCTGGAAAGCAGGCTCGCACGAGGAGGGATGGGAGCCCAGAACCGAGAAGGACAATCTCAGAACCAGGGTCACACCCTGCCCTGAGGAGCTTGCCTCCAGGTGAGGAGCTCAGAGAGGATTGGAAGCTGTCGGAGCCATGGACATAGATGGCACCAGTGAAAAATAGGTGCCGGGCTAGGTACCAAGGTGCCAACAGTCCAAACACTGCTCCGAGTGTGTACTAGCTACAACGAAGCTGATGTAGCAAGGGAGGGCTGTGCCAACAGGGGAAACTCCGCAGTCGGAGCCAGGACAATATGCACCGAGGTGATCATCAGTACCGAGATCTCAGAGGCCTGGGTAGAGGCCGGAGGAGGATAAACAGGTGAGTATGCTGTGAAGGGTTCCAAGCCAAAGGGTCGGAAGGTCTAGTCCAGGTGGGCAATCCCCTAGCTGCCAGAAGCTGGTCCACAACCCAAACTACATCTTGTTCAGAAAGGCTCCTGGTGGATCTATAGGAGGCTGAAGGAGAAGTCAGGTCTTTCAAGAAAGGGGCTACACTGGTGCCCCTAAAAGGGGTCCCCAAGTTCGGCAGTATCTGGTTCTTGGGAGATGTTCAACCTTAGGAACTGAGGTCATAGTCTGTGGAGCCGAACAAGCTACTGGCACCGTGGCCGAGGATGGTGCCGAAGCGGGTATGGTCATCAAAGCCTGTATTGGAACTAAGGATGGCACCAAAGCCGATGGTGCCAAAGCTAGAACCGAAACAGTAGTCAACATCAGAGACGGCACCAAGGGGGAAGACACAAGGCCTGGTGCCGAAGAGATCTGTGCCGAGGGCGCAGGAGAAGCTTGGTGCCGACTGGGTTCTGTAACTGTCACGGATGTAGGAACCGAGTGACTCCATTTTCCTTTGCGTTTCTTGGTTTTAGGAGGTGGTGAGACCTCCGACCCAGAGAGAGCCTCCAGAAAAGGCGTTTTGTCTAAACCTTTCAAAATTAACTTATTTTTGTGCTCTGCTAGAGTGCGATTGCTAAAACTACAGCAGATGTCACAAACAGTATTTATATGGTCCACGCCCAAACAGTAAACGCAGCGAGCGTGACCATCCAAATTGGGCATCTTTCGCACACACTTGTTGCATTGTTTAAACCCCAATTTAACTTTGTCTGACACAGTACTGACAACAAAGAGCTATCCAGAAGGAAACAACAACAAAGGAAAAGAAAAGGGAGTTTTTTTTTTTTTTTTTTTTTTTTGAGAGGCTAAAGAGGAAAGGGAGAGAATACCAACGATGGTATTTAGAAATACCACAAGTGGTAAAAGGAGGGCCTACCAAAGGCAGGAGAGAGGGACAGTACCAACAAAGGTAAAAGTTGAACTACCAAAGGTAGAGGGCAGGAATTAGAAGCAGGTTACAGGCAGGGAAAGGAAACAGCAAAATTTACTAGAAAGAACAAAGTTTTGAGAGAAAACTACACAAAAAAAAATACAAAATTTTCACTTAGCTTGAGAGAGAGGCTAGGCGGCTCTGACAAGGAACGCGGCAAACGAGATCTGGAGAAGCTATGAGAGAGGCATTATGGGTAGGTCATAGCTGAGAGTTTTTGGCTGAAGCAAGCTTGGAAACGGCCGTGTCAGTTCCAAGGACGGAACAGAAGTCCTATCAGTAAGGAATGAATAAAGATTTACAACATCAGATGTATTATTTCTCAAAAAAAAAAAAATAAATAATTGTCCCTATGGAAAATGAGAACGGGCTGACTCACCATAACAGCTCACAACTCGGATATCTTTCTTGTAAAGGTCAGAGCAATCAGTAAAACTGTTTTCCACGTTAAGAACCTCAAGTCAGCCAAATTATCTGGTTCAAACGGAACAAGTGTTGGCTTCTTTAACAGAAAATTAAGATTCCAAGGCTGGGCCACTGGTTGGCTTGGAGGCCTCTTATGGAGAACCTCTTTCAAAAATATTTTGACATGAGACTGCACTAAAACAGGAAGATCCATGGGCAAACATGCAGAAATGGCCAATATGAATTTTTAAGTCTAATGTTACCAGGAATTTGAAAGAGGAAGAAAACGTAACAGGTTGTGAGGTGATATCATTTTGAATTTGGGCCCCATCACAAACAGGTTAAAAAAGAAACTTGTCTGCAATCATTGTCTTTCCTTAGCACTAGGGACATCTTTAAATAAAAACCTTTCCTCACCTAGAAAGGAGGAACTAGTTTCATTACTCCTTGGAACAGCATGTGATTAAGAGAGTCTGATCTGGAGGATGATGAATGGCCCCTTGGAAAGGAGGAACTTCCTCCCAATGCCATCTATAACCTTGATAAATTATTTTCAGAATCCATTTGTCTGAAACTCTCTCTTCCCAAAATGAAAATAGAGATTCAACCTTTCTGGAAGAAAAAAGGGGACAGGCTAAGAAGGGTTCACAAGACCTCTTGAATAGTCATTTTGGGAGGTTCACGTTTGGAACCACCTTGCCATTTCTTCTTAAATGTCAGTCTGTTTGCCTATATTTTGTTGAGACTGTTTATTCGTTTTTTTTTGCCGAAACTGGATGAGGCAATAGAAAATACCTTGGAAATTTTAAAAAAGGACGGCTGAAAAATCTTAAGAGATTCCATGGATCAGCTGAACCCTTTCATCACAATTTTAGATCACCACTGCAGCAGAGGAGCCAAATTCAAATCTCCATCCGTGAGAATAATCGTATGGCAGGTTCCGAGAATGCAGCCATGCAAACCTCCTCAAAGAGTCGCACACTGTAAGCCAGCGGTCTCCAATCTTTTTTTCACCAAGGACCAGTTTCATCCAAGACATTTTTCCAAGGACTGGCCATCGCCCAGGCTTAAAAATAAAGCATAATCAAGTGCATAACAACTACAACTTACCATAATGCAGAATCAATGGGAGCCCTGAGCTTGTTCCCCTGCAAAGACACGGTCCCATCTAGGGGTGATGACACCCGAAGTGTGTTCCTCATGTCCAGTCTACTCCGTAATTTCATTTTAGTTGTTGTCATTGTAGAAAACTCCACTTCACAAAGATAGGATGTTGGAAATGGAAGCAAGGTTTTCAGTGCTTACTCTAGTAACTTTCTAAGTTTATAAAAGCAATATTTAAACCTCTCCCTATTATTTCTGGCTCTGTCCAGATTTATTGCGACAGAGGTTGAGAGGTATGGTCGAGAGGTAGCAAACCTAATAAATCTAGCAACTTTCTAAGCTTATAAGAGCAATATTTAAAATCTGTCTCTATTACACTTGGCTCCGACTCGTACCTCTCAACTGTCCAGATTTTTGCCTCATATTTTTGGTCTGTTCCTCATAAAAATTGTGGTTTTCTGGATTTTTGTGGCAATTAAGTGAGGAATGCTGTCATTATACAATGATGAGCATTTGAGTTTCAGACTTCATATCCTTCACAAAAAGGCATGGCAACACAAGACCTTGCATTCTAACAACTTTTTTTATAAGAACAGTACTTAAAATGTGCTCCTATTTTTGTGGCTCTGACCCCTATTATTTTTGGCTTTGTCCAGATTTTTGTGTGCCCAGAGGCTGACAGCGCTCTGTCCAGATTTATTATGTGACAGGGTTAGAGGTATGGTTGAGAGGTACACAAACTTCTTAATTGATGCTGTTGCCAGAGATCACTCTCACTCTTCACACACACACTCTCTCTCTCACACACACACACACACACACACACACACACACACACACACACACACAAAAATAATGGCTCGATCAATCTCACTGTTCTCTATCTCACACACACACACACACACACACACACACACACACACACACACACACACACACACACACAGTCTCTTCTGCTTTCACACACACGTAGACATTTTACTTTCATGCATGCACTCACATAAGATTGCTCTCACTCTCTCTCCATCTGTCTTACACACACACATACTCCTCTGCTTTCATACATGCATTCACTCGCACAAGATTGCTCTCACTCTCTCACACACACAGTCTCATCTGCTTTCATACATGCACACACACACACACACACCGCACGCAGACTGAAACAACACACGCGCACGCAGACTGAAACAACACACCCGCACGCAGACTGAAACAACACACCCGCACGCAGACTGAAACAAACACACCCGCACGCAGACTGAAACAAAACACACTTGCACGCAGACTGAAACAAACACACTTGCACGCAGACTGAAACAAACACACTCACATTCACTTTTTTGTTTTCACTCCCTGACTAATAGTTTCTGTGCAGCCTGGTACCAAATGATCCACAGCCCAGTACCGGTCCACAGCTCGGTGTTTGGGGACTAAACAATGAGTAGTGGCCTGTGCAATAAAAGAAACCAAGTTATTTAAAGCAGACCCCCCCCCTCACAAAAACTGCAGATAAAACATTCCTCACACTTTCACAATTTGTCAAAGCAAACATTTAATATACGAGTCTGCTGTAGAAGTGTACACTTTTTTTCATCCTTATTAGGAAGGGTAGAACTGGAATTGACTAGGTGTTTAGCAACAGTGGGATCAACTAGACCTACAGCCACCAGGTCAGATTTGGGAACACTGTATAGAAATGTAAAACTGCAGGCAGTAACGCACACATACACATCTTCTAAAGTAGACAAAAAGTACAGTTTTGTACCTACCATAAATGTAGATGTTAGAGTGTCTTCACTGCTGCCGTCACTACGCTTGGGTTATCCTGCCGTCAGGCGGTCCTGCAGTCAGCCAGAGTTCCAAAGTCTTGGTCCGGCGTCTGTTGCTGTCGCTTCTTCCCTGACGTCAGTGTGCCAGGGGTGTATAAGATGCAGCAGACGCCATTTTCTTCAGTTTTTCTTGCCCCAGATGTCAGGTGCCCCCAAAAGGATAGGCAATATATATTGCTTACAAAACATACATAAGGTAAAAACATAACCTTCAGTAGCCAGCAAATACACCACATAGAAAGTATAGTGTAGAAAGTTATAGATAAGACCCAGCTGAGAAAGAGGGGAAGGCGGGTGGGTAACCAGGACTGCAGCAGTGAAGACACTCGAACATCTACATTCATGGTAGGTACAAAACTGTACTATGTTCATCGTGTTTCACTGCTGCAGTCATTACACTTGGGTAGAATCCCAAGGCCGAGTCAGGGCGGCTGGTTCTAAAGAGGATTTGGTGTGGCTATGAGGCCCTGCAGCACTGCAGTGGCAAAGTCAGCTCTGGATCTAGAGTAGAGGCAAGTGGTAATGCTTGGTAAAGGTGTGCACTGAACTCCAAGTTGCAGCTTCCAAAATGTCTTTGGTAGGTACTCCTCTAAGATAGGCAGTAGAAGTTGCTGTTGCCCTGGTGGAATGTGGTCTAATGTTAGATGGTACAGGTTTCCCATGCTGTGTGTAGCAAAACCGGATACAATGTCCTATCCACTTTGAAATGGTCTGCTTGGAAATAGCCTTTCCCTGTGATCTTGCAGCATAGGATACAAACAATTGCTTAGTTTTCCTGAAAGCTTTTATTTTGTCCAAGTAGAAGCAATTGCCTGTGTATGTCCAAGGAATGCAGAATTCTCTCCCCTTTATTCTGGGGATTTGGATAAAAAGTTGGCAAGTGAATAGTTTGGTTAAGAGCCACACTGGATACCACCTTCGGCATAAACAAAGAGTTTGTTCTTAAGGAAACCCTGTCTTGGTGAAGAATAATGAAAGGCTCCACTGCCATTAGTGCCTGTAGTTCTGAGACTCTTCATGCTGAGGTTATTGCCAGTAGCAGGGCAGTTTTCCATGATATATATTTTAATTCTGCTGAACTGGCTGGCTCAAAAGGAGGTAAAGTGAGTTTTTCCAAGACAAAATTGAGGTCCCAAGTAGGTGTTGGTGCTCTCTGGGGTGGTCTTATGTTTTTAGCCCCTCTGAAGTATTGCTTTAGCAATGGAAGAGAGAAAATAGGAGGATCTGTGTTGTAATGAGCTGAGATGGCAGAGGCGTGGATCTTAATGGATGAGAAGGATAGTCCTTTGTCCAGCATCTCAGTTAAGTATTGTAGTATCCCAGGAATGTTAGGGACAAGAGGGTCAAGGCTTTGAGCCTGGTTCCAGGCACAGAATCTCTTCTACTTTTCTGAATAGGATTTCCTGGTGCTAGGCCTCCTGGCCTCCAAAATGACATCCATAACAGCTTTAGAGAGAGGTGTCACCTATTTGGCTAATGAATCTGCCATGCAGCCAGGGATAAGGTTTTGAGCTGACTGTGCAGGATCTGATTGTTTTGTTGAGTCAGAAGGTGTGGAATTTGAGGCAAAATCCAAGGTGGGCCTTGAGCTAAGTTCTTTAAGATTGGGTACCAATGCTGGCGTGGCCAGTCTGGAGCAATCAGAATCATCTGTGGTTTTTCCTGTCTGGCTTTTAGGAGAACCTTCGAAAAGAGAGGCAGAGGAGGGAAGGCATAAACGTGTAGGCTTTTCCAGCTGAACGAAAGAGCATCCACTTTCCATGCTTGTGTGTGAGAAGTCCTTGTGCAGAATTTTTGTAGTTGGCTGTTCAGTGGGGAGGCAAAAAGATCTATGTCTGGGCACCCTCATTTTTGCATTATCATGCTGAAAACTTGTGGATTTAATTTCCACTCGTGAGGATCCATGATGTTTCTGCTTAGGTCATCTGCCAGAGTATTTTTCTTTCCTGGCAGGAATTGTGCTTGCAGATGAACTTGATAAGTTAGAGCTTGTCTGCATAGGGGGTAAGAATGAGTGCCCCCTTGCCTATTTATGTACCACATTACTGTGTGTTGTCTGTCTTTAATTGTAATTGTCCTGGATGCAGAAGGTCCTTGAAAGCTGTTAGGGCATTTTATACAGCCAACATCTCTTTTTGATTGATGTGAAGATGCATTTGGTCTGTGGTCCATTTGCCCTGAATACATTTTCCTGCCATGTGTGCTTCCCAGGTGTAATCCGAAGCATCTGTTGTTAAAAGTCTGCCTGGCTCTGGGTAGAGTGAAAGGCTGACCCTTGTTGAGGTGACATGCCTGTGCCCACCATCGAAACTCCTGTTGTAGGCAGGGAATTAGTGGTATCACTGTTTCCAAGCTGTGAGTGCTGAGTCCAAACACTTTTTAGGTACCATTGTAATTTCCTCATATGCAGTCTGGCATATGGAATTAGTAGTAGTATGCAGGATGCCATGAATCCCAAGGCCTGCAGAATTTTTCTTGCAGGGAGTTGGGACTTTGTTGCCATCAACTGAAAATACAGAGTCAGTTGTCCTTGTTTGTCTGGCGTGAGATAAGCCATCTGGGCCGTTGTATTTAAGCTGGCACCCAGGAATATTATTATCTCTTGTGAGGGCACTAGTTTTGATTTCTTTTCGTTTACTGTGTACCCTAGGCAACTTAACTTTTTTACAAATGCCAGATGCTGTAGAAGAATGTCCTTGCTCTCTTCTCGAATCAGGCAGTCGTCAAGGTATGGATATATTTGAATTCCTTTTTGTCTGCAAAATGCAATTACTGGTGCCAGGCACTTTGTGAAGACCCTGGGCGCAGTAGATAAGCCAAAGGGCAGTGCAGAGAATTGCAGTGCAGAGAATTGGTAGTGCATTGAACCAGCTATGAATCTGAGGTATCTTCTGCAATTTTGTCTGATAGGGACATGCAGGTATGCCTCTTTGAGGTCCAAAGTAACAAGCCAAGCTTTCTTGCCAAACATGGGAAGGAGCTGCTGTAGTGTCAACATTTTGAATTTCAGAACATCCAGGTAAGTATTTAGAGTGGAAAGGTCTAGTATGGGTCTCCAGGCTTCGTCCTTTCTGGGGATCAGGAAGTCTCGAGTAAAATCCTTGTCCTTGTTCCTGCTGTGGTACATTTTGAATAGCTCTCATGTCCATGAGGGCTGTAATTTTTTTTTGTGCCTCTGTCCATTGATTTTGTGGCAAGTCTGGCATTCCTTTTAGCCTTGGTGAAGTGTGGAAGTGGAACCTGTAACCTTGAGACACAATATTCAGTACTCATTTGTCCTGGGTGACTGTCTGCCAGTTTTGTGAAAAAAGTGCTAATTTCCCCCCTAAGGGAGCTGCCAACAAAGAATAGTTTGGCATTGGAAGAGGAAAGTCATTGGGATGGTTTCCTATAAGGTTGTGACTTGTCCTCACCTTCTTTTGGGGTTGAAGAACCCCACTGTCATGGTCTGTAAGATCCTTGGGGCTGAGATCTGCCTCTTGTGCGTCTGTATCTGCCTCTTTGTGGCCTGTCTGACACCGGAAAGGACCAATTTTTAGTAGGCCAATTTCTGCTAAATCTTGGTGGCTGTACCTGTAAGAAATCCTTCACTGTCTGCATAGATTTTGCCTTATTCTCCATTTTCTTCAATACCTCCTCTGCTTTAACACCAAATAAAATATCTTGCTGTAAAGGAGCATCCAATAATTTTGCCTTAACATGATCTAGTAAGGTTTGTTCCTTTAACCAAGCATGCCTTCAAATCACAGATCCTGTAACTGCTACTCTACAAGAAGCTTCTAATGAATCAAAACCACATTGCAAAGTATGCTTTCCCACTTGTTCAGCTGTATAAATCCTGCATTTCCTTAAAATCAGGTTGTTCTGCACTTGTACTCATTTTCTGTTTTAACTGAGACAGTAAATATTGTTGATATTTAAGCATGTGAAACTGGCAGTTTAAAGCCCTCACTGCTAAAGTTGCAGAGGTGTAAACTTTCCCCCCCCCATCTGTCTAATGCTTTAGAATAGAATCCCTGTCCGAGGGAACTGGATTTTTAGCCTTGGAGGCCTTTACCCCTTTGGGACCCTGGGAAATAGTTGTTGGGTCAGCGTCAGCAGCAGGGTTTTTATAAAGAAGTTTGAGAGAGTCAGGGACTCGGTAGTACCTGTCTGGCTTGACTGGAGCAGGGGGTAAAGAGTCTGGATTTAAACTGGATTCACAGAACACATCGTCCACAATATCCAACACTGGCGGAATAGCAAGGGGCCTGTGCTGAGGCAATAAAAGAAAATCTCTGAGCCTTTTCTTGGATTCAGAGTAATCCTGGCCCTCCCAATGGAAATGCTCCCTCATGGTGTGTAAAGTTTCCCCAAAAAAGTAATCCTCAGGAGGAGAGGCTGAAGGAATAGATTCTTCAGCATCAGTGTCCTCATAAGGGGGTAAGGAATATCCCTGGTCTGAAAAGGAGTCAGAATATATAGAAACCTGGTCAGAGGAACCATAATCTGTATCCTGCCTAGGCCTTTTATCAGGAGGGGGATGGGAACCCCTGATCAGAGTAATTAAGTCTTCGGCCATTTTGAGCATCTGCTTTTTAGGCATGGAGGCCTGTCCAAGTGAATGCTGTACTTGCTTCTTTGTCTTTAATGTAGCTTTAGACTTAGCTGTAGATGCAATGGTAAGTTGTGAAGGTCTGAAAACACCCTCAGAAGCCGATGCCTGCTCAGCGGCTCCGGACCCATCTGAAGGGTTAGTCTCCATAGGCCCAACACCTTGAGTATCCAGAGGCCTAGGCAACTCCACGTGGGAGTCGGTCGCGGCCTGCAGCTCTGAGGTAGCAGGTATCAGGGGCTGCAAAAGCGCCTCACTGAGAACCGACAACTGGACTAGAAGAGGCTTTGTCGTCAGTTTTGGGCCTCGGATGCCCGTCCTTATCCTTATCTTTGCATTTTTTGTGAATTCCGGTCGTCGGTTGTTCCGACGGCATGGTATAATTAAACCTTCGGCCAAAATAATGGCAAGCAAAATCAAACAGACGTTTAATAGTGCGTTTGTTAAATCTAGCACAAAACCGACAACTAGTGACGTCGTGTTCCTGGCCTAGGCATGGAATACAGTAAGAATGAAAATCGTTATAAGGTATTTGCTTCCCACAAGAAATACAATTATTAACTTTTGCTGACAACGGTCTGAGGCAAGAAAAAGTTTCCCCAACGGGGTACTTAGCTTTATGGAAGACTTCGGATCTGAAATTGAATTTGAAATCTCAGGAGTCGGCTGACCAGCACTTGCGAACTGCTTTTGCTTCGGGCACCGCACGGCAAGAAAGACTGAAGAAAATGGTGTTGGCTGCATCTTATACACCCCTGGCGCACTGACATCAGGGAAGAAGCGACAGCAACCGACGCCGGACCAAGACTTTGGAACTCTGGCCGACTGCGGGACCGCCTGACAGCAGGATAACCCAAGTGTAATGACTGCAGCAGTGAAACATGATGAACATCAGGAAGGAGGAATGGGTGTAATATGTGGAAAATTCTTCAGTAACAACTCGTAGTACTTTCAGAGGGACTTAGAAACCTCAGTGTTCTCCACTGAAAACACTGGCAAAATTCAGCAATAGTCTCAGAAAACAGAAACTGAGCATCCTCAGAATCTGAATCAGAAATCTGACAAGAAAATCCTGTGCTGTCCCTTCATCTTCCTTGTCCAGATTCAGAATCTTGGTTCTCTTCAAGAAGAGAGGCATCCTTCTTTCTTTCTTTTACCAGAAACTACTTTATAAGAAGAACGAGCAGCCTGAATTAACCCCGAGTTAGACCCCGTAAACTACTCCACTCCTATCGAAAGAAATTTGAGGAATAGATACACGATTTCCCTTTCTTTATGAAGGAAAAATGGGGCAAACCATGCTACTTAACAAAAGCGATGCTCCCTTGCCCACTAAGGGAACCCCAGCAGCCGCAGAAGTGGCTAGCCCCCAGTCCATATAAGCTGTAATTGCTACACCAGAGGGATCCAAGATAAAAGACGAGTGGTCTTGAGGTACAAGAAATGGCCACAGGACAATCACCCACCTGCAGCTGAGGCAAATTGCTAGCCTGTTGTGTTGGCAAAGGCTGCTTTTCTTATTTTTTTCCTTTTTGTGGCTGCAAGGAGGACTGACCGTTGGACTGATAGCCTGTTTCATGGTAAAGCCAAAAATGGTGCCTCTTTCCTGGGGAAGACAAGCAGCAATCGATGGTAAACACTACCAATCCACAAAAAATATTTTTTGACACAAAAACACAGTAAAAAGCACTTTAAAACACAATGCTAGCCCCACAAAAGTAAAATAAACAATTTCTCCACAAAAAACACCCCTTTTAAACTGAAAGAAAAAATATGTGCTCTGCTTAAAAGTATGTTACCGTCTTGAGACAGTATAAAACACAGCATTCCTCGCTTTAAAATAGCTTGGTGATAAAACATCTATAAAATAAAGAAAATGAAATGTTTTTCTCCCCAAGGGAACTTATCTGCCCAGCAAAGGAAAGTACATCCTTGAAAGCCTCAGAGGAGTGGCCTCTTCGGTGGCAATAAAGCTCTGAAGGGCTTTGTACCACAACTTCTCTTTTAGTCAGTTCAGCTCAAGCTGCCTGATAGTTTGGGTTTGTGAAAGATGCCCTGAAGCTTTGGAAGATGACCAGCTGTTATAATCTTGGCAGGATATAACTCACATAGCCAAGGCTACTGTGATCAATATGCTGAATATCAACTATTCCACAGATGATGTAAACTGAAAGATGGCAACCAAATAACCTAATTGACCATTTCCCAATGGAAACATTTCAATCAGGTAACCCGCCACACACACACAAATTTCCACATTCCAGAAACATATCAAGAAGTAAAGATGATGAAGTGCATTCAGAGTTATGCAACTGAGTGATCTCCATTACACCATTTAAGTGAACATGACAATAGAGTGCCAGGCAAACACTTCCCCACTATTTAAAAGAGAGTGAGGTTTAACCACTGCCCATGGCTAAAACAGACATTCAAATCATTAATAAAAGATGGGGGCAAATCTTGGAAACGATGGAAATCAAACAATAACAATACCAACCACTCAAACTTTTTAGCACTCAAGAAAAGTCACAAGCTAAAGCCTCTTATTTAGATCACAACTCTCCACAAAAGCCTCTGACTCGGAATGGTCCTAAAAAATACTAAAAGGCCATTTCCTACTGTAAAGTGGGTCCTGTGGATGAGGCAAACAATCCCATGAACCAAACAGGCCTGTGAGAATTTAAAGCCATGGCAAGTACTCCACTCATCCCACTCCGAATCTTACCAAGAAAATCATCTTTTCATTCACATTCTAGCATCTTGTTAAACAACCTCTCACTTTCATCCACAGCCACTTTACTGACTATACACACCTTAGATGTCTAGCTGCAATCAACAAGGTTAAGTTTAGGTAAAATGGAGCCCTAACCAAAGGTATCCATCGGGCCCACCTGTTACCTCCTAGTCTCTCTCTCACTTCTCCAATGCCTTTCCCTGTATTTCTGTCTAACCCAGGCCCCACATCATTCAGATAGATTATTCCTGTCTTGCTTTTTCATACTTTGTCTTACTTTTTATCCAGCTTGCTTTTTCATACTTTGTCTTACTTTTTATCCCGCTTGCTTTTAACACTAACTAGTCGAGACACTATTGCAATTTAAACCACCCCCATAAGTCATAATAGTTCTAGATGCACTAATGTGCATCTATGAGCCTTACACAAAAATTTTTTCTTTTTTTTTGCAAACAATTTGAGGATGGCTCAAACATAAATGAGCAAAGAAATATATTCAGTCTTACTTTTTCTTTCAAAGGATTAAAGATTAATAACCTAAACTAACAAAACAGTAGTTTCTAATATAAATGCAAGAATACATGAATCCATTCATCCATCCATCCATAATCCCTTTTCCCCCCATTTTGCATATGGGGTTGGGATGTCACCTCAACAGAGACAATCACCTTGAGCCAAAGCCTTGCTGCGGTAATTCATCCATACCACTCACTCCCCTCCCCCCCCATGCACCTACGGCCAATTTAGTGTGTCCAATACACTTACTGCATGTCTTTGGAGTGTAGGAGGAAACTGGAGCACCCAGAGGAAATGCATGTGACTGCAGTGAGGACATGCAAACTCCGCACAGAAGGAACCCCCAGCCGAGATTCGAACTGGAGAACCTCTTGCTGTGAGGCAGCAACACAAACTTTTAGTTATGTACTCACCATAACTTCAGATGTTTGGGATCCATCTCGCCTACATTCTGAATGATGGGTTCGGAGCCGATCCCTCGGCTCCGACTCGGCACGCTTATGCCAAAGAGCGAAGTCTCTTATTGGCTGAGCTTACTATATCCCAGGATGCACCACCATCAGTCCCCCAGATCTAGTTTGTCCGCATACATGCACACATGCATACCCTGCTTATATAACATCGTCAGATGAAACAAGATAAAAACAGTGGAACTCAAACCGTTCTATCTCTTCTGATCTGCAAGGCAGGGGGAAGGAGGGTGGGTATCAGGAATGTAGGCGAGATGGATCCCAAACATCTGAAGTTATGGTGAGTACATAACTAAAAGATGTTATGTGATCCTATCTCGCCTACATTCTGAATGATGGGACAGCGTCCCTAGCACCTGAATCCTGGGTGGCTCACTGGAAAACACTCCTGAGTACCGTGGAACCAAATGAAGCTCGTCCTTTAGATGCCACATCCAATTTGTAGTGGGAAATGAAAGTGTGCGGTTGGACCAAGTAGCCGCAGCACAAATTTCGAAATAGCGAGCTTGGAATGAAAAGCTATAGAAGTAGCCATAGCTCTGGTAGAATGAGCTTTGATAGATGATGCAAGTTGCTTATTTGAAGAAGAATAGGCCTGAGTTATGCAATCTCTGATCCATTTTGAGATTGTAGCTTTTGTGATGGTTTGGCCCAATTTATTATCTGAGAAGGACACAAACAACTGGTCTGACTTACGAAGTTGCTGAGTCCTGTCTAAATAGAAGCGTAATTGCCTGTGAACATCCAATTTATGGAGAGTGTATTCTGCTTCATTAGAGAATTTTGGAAAGAAAACTGGTAGTTCTAGAGATTGTTGAAGACAGAAACTAGAGCAGACCTTTGGGACAAAGGATGGATTAGGCCTAAGAGATACTCTATCTTTGTGGAAAATCAGATATGGTGGTTTAATAGACAGGGCTTGAAGCTCTGAGACTCTTCTTGCCGAAGTAATAGCTACTAAGAATGCCGTTTTCCATGACAGATATTTTAATTGCATGTAGCAGCCGGTTCAAAAGGGGGATGTTAATGCGAAGCACTAAATCAAGCTCCCACGGAGGTGCAGGATGAAAAACTGGTGGCCTTAACAGACTCGCACCTTTAATGAATGTTTTGCATAGCCTGCTGCTCATCAAAGGAGGATCCGTGGATTCATGGAATTTAGAGATAGCAGCTAGTTGAACTTTAATAGTTGAGACAGAAGATCCCTGATTAAATAGGGATGTTAAGAATTTCAAAACCTCTGGGACAGCAGCAGTGATAGGGTCTAAGCCCTTGAGTTGAGCTCCAGATAGCAAACCTCTTCCACTTACTGAGGTACAATTTGTTAGTGGTGGGTTTGTGGGCAAGACAAAACGTGAACAACTTCCGGGTCTAGTGTGTGTCTTCTAACTAAGGTCGGAAGTGGAGGAGCCAAGCTGTCAATTTCAGAGATTGAAGGGACTGATGCCAATGTCCCGACTGATGGATTAGCAAATCCGGGATCAGGTCTAATGTCCACGGATCGTCCACTGCATGCTTTTTCAGGTAAGGAAACCATATCTGACGAGGCCAGTATGGGGCAATCAGAATCATTGAAGACCTTAGCTGAGAAGCTTTTGAATGACTTTGGGAAGGAGTGGAATTGGAGGAAAAGCATAAAGCAACCCTGTTGGCCAGGGTTGTGCTAGAGCATCCATGGCGGTACTTCCTGATGTGGAATCAAGGAGAAGAACCTTTGGCACTTGGTGTTTTGTGGAGTCGCAAATAGGTCGCAGCACGGCGTCCCCATCTCTTGAAAACCTGGGCTGCTACTGTGCGGTTTAGAGACCATTCGTGAGGAGAGAGAATTGTCCTGCTTAATTTGTCCGCCAATACATTTGACTTTCCGGGATGTGGGTAGCTACCAAGAAGCGGTTGGTAGCTACAGCCCATTCCCACACTCTCATGGCCTCTCTGCAAAGGGGATACGATCTGGTCCCTCCTTGTTTGTTCAGATACCAAACCACCGACATGTTGTCTGTGTGGATGGCGATGATGCCCTGAGGAAGGAACTTGTGTAAGGCCTGTAGGGATAGAAGTACAGCCCTCATCTCCAACACGTTGATGTGGAGAAGAGCTTCTTCGAAGCCAGGAGCCCTGAACTAGCCTGCCCAGACAATGCCCCCACCCTATCTGGGAGGCATCTGTCGTCAGGGTAACCACTGGAGGGGGGAGAACAAAGGGTTTTCCCTGATCCAAGTTGGATGTCTGAAGCCACCAGCGCAGGTCCCTTTTGCATGTTTCCGTAATCATGATGTGATGATTGAGGGAAGATCTTGAAAGGACCATTGAGTTGATAAGAGCCACTGGAGAATCCTCATGTGTAACCTTGCTAGAGGAACTAAAAGTACCGTGGCAGACATTGAGCCTAGAACCTGTAGGACCATCCTGGCTGGGGCTTTGGATCTCGAGATCAGAGCTTGAACTTGGCCCTGTAAGGTTCGGATCCTTTCGGCAGGAAGAAAGACACGCATCAATCTTGAGTCTATCTCTGCTCCTATAAACTTTATGCTGAGAGGGCAGCAAGACAGACTTTGACCAATTGAATGTAATCCCAGGAAACACCCAGGAGATGGTGGCTTTGAGGTTGTCCATAAGTTGATGCCTGGTGGTGGCAGTCAGGAGCCAGTCGTCGAGATAGGGAAACACTTGGAATCCAAGGCTCCTCAGGTGAGCCGTCACTACTGCCAAACACTTGGTGAACACCCTGGGGCTGTGGTGAGACCAAAGGGCAGAGCACAAAATTGGTAATGACTGGCTCCCAGGCTGAAGCGCAGATACCTTCTGGACGCCTGATGTATCGGTATGTGATAATAGGCGTCCTTGAGGTCTATGGAGCACATCCAAACATCCTTCTCCAACAACGGGAGAATGGATTGCAACGTGACCATTCGAATTTGGATTTCGTACGGATAGGTTCAGTCTGCTGAGATCCAATATTGGTCTCAGGTCCCCTGTCTTTTGGCACTAAAAGAACCTTGAGTAAATTCCTGATCCGATTTGGTCTGTGGGGACCAGTTGGATGACTCCTTTGTAGCAGCTTTGAAGCTTCTGGCTGCAATTTCCCTTTGACTGGGTGGTGGGTCCGGGATTCTCTTGGACGGAGGGGGTGAGCAATTGAATGGGATGATGTAACCTCCGGCAATTATCCGAAGCACCCATCTGTCCTGAGTGATTGACTCCCAGGCTTTTAGGTGCTTGGCGAACGACACCCGACTGGCTCGAGCAGCACAGCCGGGCAATCCCTCATGTCGTGTGGGAGGCTGAAGAGCCACGAAAGGACTCGCGGTCTCCAGAATTGCGGGGCCCTCTGCCGCCTCTGGGACGGCGTCTCCCTGAAAAATTTCCCCGCCCTCTGCCTCTGGACGGGAATCTTCCTGCTGTTGGGAGAAAAACTTGCGAGATTTTGAACCACATTTTCCCCTCCTTTGGCCTTGGGGTAAGGCCGAAGGGGTGGAATAACGGGCCCCACGGCAGATAACGTTTTCCCTCTTGCTCACAGCGGGTAAGGGTGTCTTTCACCTTGGGTCCAAACAATGAGGACCCATCAAAGGGAGCGTCGAAGGAAGACTTGAAGGCCTCCGAACTGACACAAGCGGAGCCAGGCCTGTCTCGAGAGCCACGCCTGTGCCTGCGCTCTACCCGCCCCTTCGGCGCATAGGATATGAGCCTCATGGACGAGTTAGCAATTGACGTAAGGATAGCCAACTGAGAGCTAACGGACTGGGCTAGCTGCTCAGGTAGGTTACCCGAGAGGGAGTCTGACAACTCCTTGACCAGATCCCTCTGAAGCCTGGTAAAATGTGCCAAATAATTCAGAGACCTTAAGGTAAAGGCCGCTGAAGTCAGGGTGCGCTTCCGCACCTATCCATACTCCTAGACTCCTTATTAGGAGGATGGATGGACGTTGAAGCCTCTGCCACGTCCTGCTGTGTAGCAGATGCCACCACCATGGCATCTACAGCCACGCCTTTAGTAAGGAACTCCTTCTCGGGGGGAGCAGATAAGAATTTATTTGGACGAGAAGGGACTGGTTCCACAGTATCCGGGTGTTCCCACGCCCTTCGACAAACTAAATCCAGAAGCTCGTCAAAGGGCGGAGATACCCAGGAGGCGGAGGGCTGAGCCCCAAAGGCCTTGAGGAGCACTGATTCGTCCAGAGGGGGTTTGGACATCCAGCCGCCTCGTTGTTTGAGGATCTCTAAGATGTCTGCAAAGGAGACATCAGCCGAGGACGACTTAGGGACCCCTCTGCATCATCCATATCCGTGTCGATGTGATAGACTCGGGGAGTCCACGTGCTTCCTCTTGCACGATCTCTTCCTTGGGGTTCCTCTGGAGATGACTCGAAGAACCCTCAGGAAGAGGAACCCCACTGGGGTAACCTCAGGCCTCGGGCTCCGCTGGCTACGGACAGGGGAACTGCCAAAGACCCAGTCTCCACGCCCAGGGAAGGTGCTGGTAAAACCGGAGATGGCGAAGAGGATTTGGCCAAGGCACTCCTCATGGCTCTGAAAGCCGGACCTCCAGAATCCTGGGAGTGTCCAGTCTCCGGGCCATGATAGTAGACGGAAGTCCCGCAGTCAAGCACCGAGAGGGAGGCTCGGAACCGAAAGCATCGGTCCCGAAACATCACCCTCGGGTCCAGCCGAAGAAGTCCAGCGTACCAAACTCGGACCCGAGGGCCGGTTGGAGTAAGGGTCGGAGCCGACCCTGAGATCTCCACCGGCTCCAAAGCACCTGCTCCGGAGCCGAAGCAGTCGGAGGAGGAATAGCAATGGGTGGGTCATGGCCGGCTCCGAAGCCAACTGGGTCGGTCGAAACAAATTTTGGAAGACTGGGGACTGGAAAAGTCTTTGGAGCACCCTGTCTATATCAGAATCCGACATTCTCAAGACCGAGAGGAAACAGAACGGGTTCGAAGGCCTCTCCATCGGCCCCAAGGGACTAGGGGACCGGCTCGAGGCGACTCGATGAGAATCGGCGCCGAGGAATACTCACACCAGATTCCGTCGGTGCCGAGGTAGACTTCGCCGAGGAGGAAGTGTCTGGCGGGCGACCCTTGTCGGCTCCGAGAGCAGTGGAGCCGGCGAAGGTGACCCGCCTCGATGCCCCAGCCATCGGCTCCGAAGCCAGAGTCGATACTGGAGGCATCGAGGCAGACCGTTCGACCTCGGCTCCGAAGTCTTTGGAGCCGAAGGAGAGGCCTGCCTAGGTCTCTTGGCAGTCGGATCCGACGGACTGGTCGGAGCGAAGCCCTTTTCTTTTGGCAGGAGTCGGAGAGGAAGACAAGGCTTCTTCAAAAGAAGGTTTAATCAACCCTTTAAGAATTAATTTATTTTTCCTCTCCTGGAGGACCCTAGAGGAAAAAGCGTGACATACGCTGCATGACTCCTGCAAGTGCTTTGCCCCTAAACAATAAACACAAAGTAGATGGTCATCAGTAACAGACATCTTAAAAGCACATTTAGTACATTTTTAAAGCCGAAGGCCTAGGGGCTTGAGACATAATGTTAAACAATTTCTGACAGGAAATTTAACAACTGTAGAAACTTTATAACAAAAACCTAAGCTTACAGAAACAGTGTAAACACAACCTTGGGTGTAATAACGGGAACTTTAAAACTGTAGACTAAAAGTTCAGTTATACAGTTTGACCGAAAAGGCCCTGGATTGAAAGGGGGGCGAAACAAACTCTACTCAATCACCCACAAGAAATACCACTACTCAATCGTACACAACAGGCAGCAAAAGGCAGCAATAGCCGTTAAAACGGCTTTTGTGAAGAAAAAGTAGTTAATAAAAGCTACTCAGCCCAGCCAGCTCGAGACCACGTCCTTGCAGTTAAGCGGCAAACGAGATCTGGGGGACTGATGGTGGTGCATCCTGGGATATAGTAAGCTCAGCCAATAAGAGACTTCGCTCTTTGGCATAAGCGTGCCGAGTCGGAGCCGAGGGATCGGCTCCGAACCCATCATTCAGAATGTAGGCGAGATAGGATCACATAACATCCAGTGTACCACTGTGCTGTCCAAATTATGGAAATCTATTCTCCTGACATCAAAATCCTATCTGGGAATAGTGCCTACCCTCCTCTCAAAACACATGGTTACCTTCTTCTTACTAATCTGGTGTTACATTGGGATGAAAGTAAAAATACAAATGGTCAGGGGCATGTATAATACAGTTGAGCATTTGGGAGAACAAATCAAAGCACATGGATAAAATCCACACAAGACAGGAAGTACTTTCAGACTCTATAAAGAAGGAATCGCAGCCAAAAATTCAATGGAAGGCCTAAGCTGTTAGATGGTAGCACCGTGATGATTCACTACCACACAAACTGTCCAGTCTGCTACAGACAGCCGCTCGAGTACACTGTTGTTGACAGACTACAACAGAAAGTGAAAGAATTTGCACACTACTTCTGCAAAGCCATAACAGGAACTGCTTATTTTGAACAAATGACAATGCTGTCAATCACCTTCATCCACACAAAACTCCTGTAGCTGCCAATTAAAGCCAGACATCAGAACCCTCTAAAATAAAAATAACAATTGGCCAAAGTAATTTATTTTAGACCCTCCCCCCAAAGATATGACTACCAATAACAGCCACTCCTATGACTGGCTGTACACTTTAGATGTTTAAATGTGATCAAATAATTGAATGAATAAATAAATTTCTGTACAGCAGTTATTTATGTATCATCTTTTTTTTCCCAAAAACTTTTTATCGATTCATAACGTATCAAAAAAAAAAAAAAAAAACACAATGTATTGAATATTGGTATTTAGAAACTAGGTGAAAATACCGAACATAAACAAACATGTAATAAGATAAAACATAACACAAGCAACAAAAACTGATAAAATATATACAATATATACAAGTGTTAACCAAAATGCAACCATTGAAAGAGTACATTAAGATAAGGAAAAGTATATAGGAGGAAAAGGAAAACAAGGTCTACATGACCAGAGAAGGAATCAGAATTATTATTCACTACTAATGAGATCTAAAACTTTTTCCCAAACTTTAAGAAGGGCAATCTTCTTAGGGCTTTTCAGTATAATTTTATGTGCTGAGATGTATGAATAGGCCAAAACCTTAAAGTTATTCCAGCATAATTTAGTACGATCAAGCCAATTTTTGGTGATAAAAAATTTCATAAGCGAGCATATGAAAACCAACACACGAGTGTCAAATTTAGAAAGACCTCTAGTGGGAATGTGAAGGATTGCTAATTCCCAGGAGAGAGTGGATTTATGGTAGCCCATTTTCTGTAGGCGGATTTTCAATGAGGTCCAGAGTTTATGTGAATGGTGGCAAGACCATAGAACATGTAGGAGATCAGCATTTGGAAAGGAACAACATGGACATGAGGAGGATTTCCTAGAATCAAACTTGTTCAGTTTAGAGGGAGTGTAATAAGCATTGTTATTTATCATTAACTGGGTGTAGAAAAGTTTCTTGAAGAGGGAACAGTCTAAAGTATTTTTTTTTATAGCAGAGAGTTTCTGTTTCTCAGATATCTGAGAGTTGTATTTATCCCAATATCTGGAGAAGAGGCAGTCTGAATCGTGAATTATGGAAGTTAAAAGTTTGTATGATTTGGAGTGCCCCTTATCCCCCTTTCTCTTTAACTTATTCATAGAACCACTTTTTCTATACATTGTTTAAAATGCCTCTCATATGATCCCTAAAGTTCTAAATACTAAAGTATTATTGTCCGCCTTTGCAGATGATCTTGTTCTCTACCTTCAAACACCTAACACAGACCTTATAAAACTAGTCAATTCTATCAATAAGTTCTCGTTGGCCTCGGATTATCAGATAAATTCCAAGAAAACGCACATCTTTCCTATAAACCCTTCAGCTCATAAACCTTATTTATTTCCTGATTCTCCCTTTCAGACAATCTTTGACATCAAATATCTTGGGATTCAGTATGAACATAATCAACTCTCGACATTCCAAAATAATATGGCCAGAGCCGCTCCTTTCTAAATCAGCGATAATTAAAATGAATATACTTTCTAGGCTTTTGTACCAATTTAATGCCACGGACCAGATAATCCCCAAATCCTTTTTCTCAGTCAACAAAGAATTAGCCAAATTTATCTGGTTTCCCAAATCAGTTGGGATTTCATATTCCAACTTAATATCCCCTAAAAATAAGGGTGGCTTAAGTCTTCCGAACCTCCATCTCTATTATACAATTATTTCTGCTAACAGACTCCTGTCTATCTCGAACTTAAATTTTAACACATACAACTCTTACCCTAATTGGTCTAAACTTTGGTACCAACACATCTTAACCAAGAAGATTAATCCAGTCGCCCTTCCTTTTCTTTCTATGGATGTTATACATACTTTAAAATTATCCAAGTGCTTAAAAAGTACAGTTTTGTACCTACCATAAATGTAGATGTTCGAAGATCCACATTGCTGCAGTCCTTACACTTGGGTAGTCCGCTGTCCTCGGTCGGCCCGAATATCAAAGTATAAGGCTGACGTCGGTCAAGGCGCATTAGACTGACATCAGGACGTCAGGGTACAAATGCGCATGACCGACGTCATATCCTCAGTCTTTTCTTGCCCCAGATGTCAGAAGACCCTAACAAGAAAGGTCAAAACACAAAGACAACAAAACAACCAACCAACCACCCTAGCACTAATAATATGTACAATATATACAATATACACAATATTTACAATCCAACCCACACAACCTCTAACTACAGAGGGAAGGAGGGAGGAAATTGGACTGCAGCAATGTGGATCTTGAACATCTACATTTATGGTAGGTACAAAACTGTACTATGTTCTTCATCTCACATTGCTGCAGTCCTTACACTTGGGTAGAATCCCAAAGCAGAGGTAAGGGAGGATGGCACAACTATAAAGAAACAGGAGCTGCCAAAATGCCCTGTAAAATAGCAGTGGCAAAACCAGCCCTAGATTTAGAGTAAAGTGGAAGGTGATAATGCTTAGAGAACGTATGCACTGAACTCCAAGTAGCTGCCTCCAAGATATCTTTAGTTGCCACCCCCTTAAAAAGGCTGTTGAAGTGGCAGTAGCCCTAGTGGAATGAGGCCTAATCCCAGCTGGAACCTCCTTGCCATGATGGGAATAACAGAAAGCAATGCACAACCCAATCCACTTAGAAATAGTTTGTTTTGACACAGGCTTGCCCTGAGAACTCAAAGCAAAAGAAACAAATAACTGCTGAGACTGCCTGAACCCTTTAGTTCTGCTCAAATAATATCGCAACTGCCTGTGTATATCCAAAGTGTGCAAAATCTTTTCCCCTTTATTTTGGGGGTTTGCATAAAAGGTAGGCAAATGAATAGTTTGGTTTAAAGCCACACTAGAAACCACTTTAGGCATAAAGTAAGGATTAGTACGCAAAGATACCCTATCCTTATGGAAAATTAAGAAAGGCTCAACTGCCATAAGGGCCTGTAATTCAGAAACCCTTCGCAGAGGTAATGGCTAACAAAAAGCAGTCTTCCATGATAAATATTTCAACTCAGCAGTAGCTGCAGGCTCAAAAGGTTGTAGAGTGAGTTTCTCCAACACAAAATTGAGATCCCAAGCAGGAGTAGGAGCTCTCCGTGGGGGTCTTATATTCTTTGCCCCTCTAAGGAATTGCTTAAACAAAGGATGAGAAAACAATGGTGGGTCACAATCATAGTGAGCAGAAATTGCTGCAGCATGAATCTTAATAGAAGAGAAGGACAAATCTTTGTCCAGTAACTCAGTAAGATATTGAAGAGCCACACTTAAATTAGGCTTAGAAACATCAAATGCTTTCGCTGCACTCCAAAATAAAAATCTCTTCCATTTATCTGCGTACACTTTCCTTGTACTAGGCCTTCTGGCCTCCAAAATAACATTCAAAACTTGCTGTGGAAGCTGAAACCCTCCAGGGTTTAAAACAGAATATGCCAGGCTGTCAGGTGAAGAGAGTGAAGTTTGACATTGAGTAAATGACTGTTCTCCTGAGACAGCAGGTGTGGAATCGAAGGTAAAGGCCATGGAGGCTCCCGTACCAGACTTCTCAGTAGTGGGTACCAATGCTGTCAAGGCCAATCTGGAGCTATTAAAATCATCTTTGGCTTGTCCTGTCTGACCTTCAGAAGTACCTTTGGGAGGAGAGGCAGAGGTGGAAAGGCATACACATGAGGATTGCTCCAATTGAAGGAAAGAGCATCCACTTTCCAAGCTGTGGGATGAAAACTTTTTGTGCAAAACTTTGGCAGCTGGTAGTTTAGTGGAGAAGCGAACAGATCTATGTCTGGAGTTCCCCATGACACTGTCAATTTCTGAAATACATGAGGATCCAATTTCCACTCGTGGGGATCCATAATTTGTCTGCTCAACACATCTGCTAAGGAGTTCTGTGCTCCCGGCAGAAACCTTGCCTATAGATTTAGCTTTAAACTGAGAGCAGTCTCCCACAAAATCATTGCTTGTCTGCACAGAGGATAAGAATGAGTTCCCCCTTGCTTGTTGATGTACCACATGACAGTTGTGTTGTCTGTTAGAATCAACACCTGCCCTGGAAGAAGTAAATCCTTGAAAGCTATTAATGCAAATTGGACTGCTAACATCTCCTTCAGGTTGATATGTAGATGTAGAAGTCTGGAAGGCCACGTGTCTTGTATCCACTTTCCATTTAGATGAGCTCCCCAAGCTTTGTCTGAGGCATCTGTCGTTAGAATCTGACTCGCCTCTGGCCGGGTCACAGAGAGTCCCTTGTTTAGGTGACATTCCTGAGCCCACCACAAAAATTCCTTTTGAATGCAAGGTATTATCTGAATGACAGTGTCCATATCTTGGCAGTGCTGTGTCCATACATTTTTGAGATACCATTGTAGCTTCCTCATATGCAGTTTGGCATTGGGAAGCACCAGAATACAAGATGCCATGAACCCCAAGGCTTGAAGGACTGTCCTTGCAGTCAGCCTGGACTGATAAGACAATTGATGGAAGTAAAGAGAAAGAGTCTTTTGTTTGTCCGGGGTCAAAAAGGCCATCTGGGATGCTGTATTCAGTCTCACACCCAGAAAGCACATGTCCTGAGAGGGTACTAGACTGGACTTTATTTCGTTCACAGAATACCCCAGGCATCTTAGCACTGCTATCACATAGTGTAGATGATGAAGAAGTTCGTCCTTTCCTTGAGCCAGAATCAGGCAATCGTCCAAATAAGGATAGATCTGTATTCCTCTTAGCCTGAAGAAAGCTATCACTGGAGCCAGAACCTTCGTGAACACTCTGGGTGCAGTAGATAAGCCAAAGGGCAATGCAGAGAACTGATAATGAGAAGTCCCAGCCCGAAAACGTAGATACTTCCTGCAACTTAGCCTGATAGGAACATGAAGGTAAGCCTCCTTGAGATCCAGAGTCACCATCCAGTGATCTTTGCCCAGCAGAGGTAAAAGCTGTTGTAACGTCAACATTTTGAACTTGGGAATGTCCAGATAAGTGTTGAGGATAGATAAATCCAAAATTGGTCTCCACGTGTTCCCCTTCTTTGGTACTAGGAACAGGCGAGAATAAAATCCTAGGCCCACTTCTGACAGAGGAACCGGTTGTATGGCTCCTATTTGGAGCAGCAGAGAAATCTGTTTGTGAGCCTCTATTCTTTGCTGAGGAGGAACGTCTGGCATGCCTTTGAAAGGAGGCAAGGTATGGAAATAAAACCTGTAACCTTGGTGTATGATATCCAATACCCATCTGTCCTGGGTAATTAAACTCCAATTTTCCTTGAAAAGTGCCAACCTTCCTCCCAAAGGTGCTGCCAGACGAGAAGGCTCTGGCAGCTGAAAAGGTAGGTCATTGGGTCTGTTTACAAAAGGACTGACCCCTGCCCTCACCCGAAGACTGTGCAGGTGAACTCCCTGTTCTAGGCCTGAAAGAGCCCTGAGCTCTTCCCCTACCACGTCTAGACCTACCCCTAGACTGGGAATCATAAGAAGGATACGTCCACCCCTTGGTAGGCCAATTTCTGCTAAACTGGAGGCTGAACCTGCAAAAAATCTTTAACAGTCTGCATAGACTTAGCCTTGTCTTCCATTTTCTTTAAGACTGCCTCAACAGGTGAACCAAATAACACATCAGATTGTAAAGGAGCATCTAAAATCCTTGTCTTAACATGGTCAGATAAATTCTGATCCCTTAGCCAGGCGTGCCTGCGAAGAACTGACCCAGTGGCAGCCACCCTAGACGAGGCCTATACAGCATCAAAACCACATTGCAAAGAATGCTTACCCACTTGTTCAGAGACATGTACCAAATCTTGTAACTCTTTACACTCAATACCTTCCGCCAGAGCATCTACCTTAGACTTTAATTGAGACAGTAGATAGTTTTGGTATTTCAACATGTGAAACTGGCAATTCAGAGCCCTCAAAGCAAGGGTGGAAGAAGTATAGACTTTCTTTCCCCATCTATCCAAAGCCCTGGCCTCTTTATCTGGAGGAACCGGATTTTTAACAACAGAAGCCTTAACACCCTTAGGCCCCTGACTAACAGTTTCTGGGTCCCCTAGGACTCTTAAAAGATACTTATGAGCTTCAGGCACCCTATAATACCTATCCGGCTTAACAGGAGCAGGAGGCAAAGAAAGCCTCTGCAAACACATCCTCCACAACATCCAGAACAGGAGGTATAGCCAAAGGCCTATGCTGGGGTAAAAACAAAAATTCCCTAAGCCTTTTCCTGGAATCAGAGAAGTCCTGACCTTCCCACTTAAAATGCTCCCTCATAGAATGAAGAGTCTCTGTAATAGAAAAATCCTCAGGAGGAGAAGCAGAAGGAGTAGAATCATCCACATCAGAATCAGAATAAGGAGAGTACTCCTGCAAGTCTTCAGCCGAAGACTCTGAAACATCTGAAGCCTGCTCAAAACTCCCCAACTCAGGTTCCACCCTAGGCCTCTTATCAGGAGGGGGCAAAGAACCCCTAATCAAGGTAATCAAATCTTCTGCCATTTTAAGCATATGCTTCTTGGGCACAGATCCTGAAGAACTAGGAGTGACACCAACTGAAGCTAAACCTGGCCTGCCTCTGGGAGAAGCCTTGGAAACAGAAGGAGAAGGCCTAACCACCCTAGGAAGGGAGGGGAGTACAGTAACCTGAGAAGCCCCTTCAGCCTGACCTGCCTCCTGAGAGGCCACATCTTGCAATAACAAGGTCTCCCCCTGGGACTCCAGAGAAACCTCCGTGGAACCACCGGCTCCACCGACACCTCTAAAGAACCGGGCGTGCACGGACGACTCGTCTAACCTGGGCTTAGCTGCCTTATCCTTGCGCTTCTTCAAAGAAGCGGACGCCCGGGCATCCGACGGCATATTATAATTGCACCGCTTCAAGACTAACCTGGCACAATCTAACCTTCTCTTAATAGTGCTTATTGAATCTAGCACAAAAGCGACACCCAACAACGTCGTGCTCAGGCCCTAAACAAGGAATACACAAAGTATGATAATCTCTATGCGGTATCTGTTTCCCACAAGAAATACAGTTATTCACTTTTTCTGACATCCGGTAAACCACTGAGGCAAGAAAAAACTAAAATATTCCCAACGGGTACTTAGCCAACTTTGACTCTGTCTGAAACTCCGAAATCGAAAAATTTCAGAACGCCGAACGGCACTTGCAACGCTGCTTCTGCATCGGACCATGCGGCAAAAAAGACTGAGGATATGACGTCGGTCATGCGCATTTGTACCCTGACGTCCTGATGTCAGTCTAATGCGCCTTGACCGACGTCAGCCTTATACTTTGATATTCGGGCCGACCGAGGACAGTGGACTACCCAAGTGTAAGGACTGCAGCAATGTGAGATGAAGAACATCAAAAAGTTAACTCTTTTCAAGATTTGCTAAAACTCATTAAACTTTACAGTGTTTTGTCGTTACTTCAACCCCTTCACTTAAATCCTAATATTAAGTTAAATAACATGACAATTAACCTTTCTAATTTCCCTCTTATTAAAAACTTTGTAGTCTGGGATATTCTGAAATATAAAGATGAAACTTTCACTAATTTACGCAAAATTCTCAAGGTTAATTGTAAATACCTAACTATTCTTCGTCAGTTGCGAGAATTAGTCGCATCAAAATTTGCCCATATCAAGCCAAATAAACAAGCTTTCACCAATAGAGACATAGTCATTCAATCTCTATTACTTATCAACTTGACGGTTCAATGCTGCCAGAACATAGTGGAACTGAGTGCAAATGCCCCTGCCATATACATCTCAAATTCTTATAAAATCAGTAACTTTGCCATACACAGATAATTATTCAAGTAATATGCCATGTGCAAGATGATGACAGTGGTCTATTTACCCAAATATAATGGGAACAAGTTCCACCATAAGATGCTGAACAGATCTGTCATAATAACTGAAAACTCAAAATGCTGAACCCCAAAATGTCAAAAACTCAAAATATTGAAAACCTACTTAATGCAGTGGGCAAGTACCCATGACCCCCACACCCCCTATTAAATCAAATTATATATATATATATATATATATATATATATATATATATATATATATATATATATATATATATATACACACACACACACATACATACACACACACATATATATATATATATATATATATATATACATACACATATATACATGCACACACACACATAAATGCACATACATGTACATATGTATATATATATATATATATATATATATATATATATATATATATATATATATATATATATATGTATGTGTGTGGGCACTCACGTGTGTGTGAGTGAATGTATATAAACACTCAAGGATCACACAATAGTGGAGAAAATGGAAATTCACATTGTCAATATTTTGATTGAGTTTTTCAAACTCAAAACAAATGTGACCCGATGCCGAACACCTTATACATTGTGTACACATAATTTTGAATTTGTAAGTATTTTTTCTGTTGGACTTAAGCCATCTCATATCTATTTTCAGTGCTATTGTCACTGTACGTATATCTTTACTTTACATTGCTTATATACACTCTGTTGTGCTTCTGGCATTGGACTTCATTGTATGTCACATTTATAAATATACATGTGTACAATGTTTTGTGCTTCTGCATCATAAATCAAAAGGGTCCTGGACCAACCTATCCAGCCAGTTACAAAACACAAACAAATACAACTAATAACTTACTTTTTTAAATCAAAAATACAAGGCAGTGCATGCATGTAGTGTTGAAACAGAAGGCTGTAAATGTCATCTCAGATTTCAAACCACATAAGCAGCATGGTAGATTAATGGACTCTTATGAATGACTAGAGGAGATGCTGAAGAAATGTAAGATGGTTGTCTCAGACATTCTACAGTCTCTATGGAGAAAACACTAGTTCTTAGTTCAATACAGGAATGAAATACACATTTTGAGTATGTTGTTTTATGCACTTTTAATTAATGTAAAACCAAATGCTTTAAACACCAATATAGTATCTGAATTCATATGTGCCCAAAGAAATATGAAAATTCCTTCAAATTTAAGTGCAATTCAGACAAGCAACAGCATAAATATCAACCCAGAATGATGACAGTGACTTATAAAGGGGAATCCTTCTCAAGTCATAACTTCACAATTTTACTAGGCTAACTGCTTGTGGGCCATTTTAAGCCTAGAGAACCAAACAGTGTCCCAGCCCGTGGTAAGAAAGTGTTGAATCACCAAATAAACCTCATAAAAGGAAGGACACACAAGAAAGTCTCTAGAGTAAAATATGCAAAGTGGTTAAAAAATAAACATTTATTCAGCACACAGCGCTTTCGTCCCTCTAACGCCTCTGGACTTCATAAAAAAAAAAAAAAAAAAAAAAAAGCTTCCTTGAGTTCACTGTATACATACTAAACTAAAAACACGACCTCAATTAGTCAGTCGCTTAGAAATTTAAAGAAACAGGAACATTTAAATTCATATTATTAGATTACTAAAAAGTGCCTCATAGAAAGTACACATCAAAATTCAATGTACCCAATATTCATTACAAAATCCAAATTAAGGTTAAAAACTTGAAACATTCTTTCATATTCATACAAGCACATATGATGTTTACTATCTCAATGGTTTATTGTCAAATACCGTAATGCCTTCAATTTTAAACAGGTAAGAGATGTGGACTCATTAGGACCATAAGGACCCGTGGCATTGGTCTTACATTTACACTCAAGTTAATACAATGTATTAATTATTTCAGATACACTGATGATTTATATTTATTTGCAATGGAGATAATAATTAAACTGATAGCCTAGTAAACGCCTATGAATTAAAGACCACAAGGGCCATTTTAAGCCTAGCCATGCATCCCAAATATATCTGATGAGTTCTGATACCCAAGTGTAAGCATGGACCTTACAGGTTACCTGTCGGCATCAGAGACATAGGTACCAAACCAGGGATGAATTTCCCGTTTCCCATCCAATTGTCTAAGCTGCACTTGAATTGGGTTAGGGAAGAACTCTGCTTCATATGGATGGGAAGCCTGTTCCATAGAAGGGGTAGTCTCTGGGATACATACCTTTCTCTCCAGCAGGTTCTATTTACATCACAGACAAGGTTTAAGTCTTTAGATTAGGTAATTCTGGTACTGTTTGTTTTATGGATATGCAGGGGGTCCATCAGAGTGGGGACTGACAATGCCCTGTATGGCAGGCATAGATCTCCCCTCAAAAGCCTGTAGGAAACGGAATATAGGGATAGGGTCTTGAGGTGGTCTGCATAGGGCATATTACATATGCCCTGTATTCTTTTTGTGAGGAACCTCTGTGGACATTCTAGTTGTTGGATATGCCTGGCTAGGTACATACCATAGGGGGCATTGTACTCAATGATAGGTCTGATGAATGCCAAATACAGTGGAACAATGACTTCGATGCCAAACATTTGTTTATAAGTTGCGCATCATAGAATTATTTCCTCACCACTGTAGGCATGTGATGATCAAAGGCTAGATTACTCCCTATGTGTCCCCCCAAGTTCCTGACTACTGGGTCAACTCTAAGGGATGTGTTGTCAATATGATAGTTACCAGGGATGGATGACTTCTCAAAGGATGCTATTATGCATTTCTTGGCATTTAGTTTTAGTCCATAACTCTGACACCAGTTGTTTGTCTCTGTCAGCTCCTCCTGGAGAACATTTGTGTCATGTGAGATTCAATGACCGCTCCTAATTTGCAATCTGCAAATTTAGTCAGCCAGAGACCACTGACACTGGCCTTGACTTCTGAGAAGTAAATGCCAAAAAGGAGCAGTCCAAGGACTAATCCCTGAGGGACTCCACTTGTGACTGGCCTCTTTGTAAAGGTGGACTCTCCACTTCTAATTTCTTAGATCCTGTCTGTGAGCCATGTGGCTATCCACCGGGTGACATACGGGTTTGTACCCAACCTCTTGTGTTTGTCAACAATGCCCGAGTAGGGTATTGTGTGAAATGCCTTGGCCAGGTCAAGGTAGGCAGTGTGAACAATTCTGCCATCATCCATTGCTTTGGTGACCTTCTCAAAGAAGTCCACCAGGTTGAGTAGGCATGATCTGCCCTTTATGAAACCAAACTAAGATGGGTCCAGTGTCTGGAGGTTTACTATATCTCTGTTGATCATCTTCAGGATAATTCTTTCCATGGCTTTACATACAACATTAGTGGGACTTGTGGGTCTGCAGTTTCCAGGGTCTGTAGATGGCCCACCTTATGCAGAGGAATGACTGTTGCCTTTCTTCATTCATGAGGCAGGAAGCCGGTTTGGAGGCTACAGTTAAATAGTAGTTCCAGAGGCCCTGATAGGCACGTTTCATGCTATTTAGAAGACATCTTGGGATATTGTCTGGGCCCACTGATGCAGTGTTCTTGGAGAGCATTAAAGGACCTATTCCCTAGTGATAGTAGGGGGAATTATATTTGATATTTCCTGAGGGAAGGTTGAGGGGGAGAGAGGAGTAAAGTTAGAGCTAAATTTATCAGCCAGGAGGTTTACTATATCTTCTGGCTCAGTATAGGTGGCTTTATTTACAATGAGCTCTGCACACAATTGTGTATTGCCTTTGAGGTTGCGGATGTGGCTAAAGAATGCTTTGTAGTTGTCCTTGGCCTGGAAGGTCAAACTTACCTCAAATTTGACTTTGGTAGACTTTAATTTGTCCTCAAAGTTGTTTGTTTAGTTTAATGAGAAAGCTTTAAACCTGCTGGGTGCTGTATATCCAAATTTTTGCCATGATTTTCTTCCTCCTGTTATACATCCGATTGATTTTGTGACTCCACCAGGGTAGCTTGCTTTTTGAGTTATTTCTGTACTTTTTCCTGGTGGGTACAGCTGCCTCTATGCAGCTATTAACATGCTTGTACAGGGTTTCTGTAGACAGTTCTGCATAGGCAGAAGTGTTCTCAGGGTTTATAGGGGCTTGAAATTTTGCCAGGTTCTCACTTAATAGCAGGAGGTTAACCTTAGAACAGTTCCTAAATATTCCCGGTTTAGCTGGGGGTCCAGGTTTTATTTTTACTTCAAAGGAGACCACTTTGTGGTCTGACCTTACCAGGGTAGGCATTACAATAGGGAGTGTGCAGCACTCTCCCATACTAGTCAGGACCAGATCCACTATGGTTGCACCCTTGGTTGGTGTACTGACTATCTGGTCCAGGAAGTTTGTGTTTACAAAATCCAGAAATCACTGTGCATGTACATTTGATGTCGTACAGGATTCCTAGTTAATAGTAGGGTAATTAAAATCACCCATGAATATGGTATTGGGTTGGATGGCTAGTGTTTCTAATATGTTTAAATACATGGTATGGGTTTCCTGGGACACAAAGGTGATTTACAGATTAATAGGCATGATTTTAAGTTTGATCGTTTACAGGCAGGAAATAAAGTTTCTTTTTCAGATTTGAAAATTAGAATGGATGGGATGAACAAAGGAAAAATAAAGACTAAGTGTACACAGAAAGCTAACAGTGGACAATATTGATATGGTAGCAGTCATACTCCACATCTGATTTCTTCATTACCTTATGGAGATTTACTACAGCTCTGTAGAATTTGTAATGATGAGCTGGACTTTTTAGTAAAGCTGAAAAAACTATTAATATGTCTATTACAAGGGGATATGAGTGAGAGACTTAGTGATGCAATCATTTAGGAAGGTTATAAATGGGAAGAACAATGACATACAAATACAAACTAACCGGAACATAGACGTTAGGAATAGTAATACAATGGTTAATATCTTTTGGCTTCTCCAGACTGATTGGCAGTGGTTGCCACCTCAGCACACACACACACACACACACACACACACACACACACACACATCTACTGCACGTCTTTAAAAAACTCAAATCTACCACAGGGAGGACATGCAAACTCCGCACAGAAGGGGCTCCAGCCACGAATTGAAAAGAAGAACCTCTTGCTGTGAGGCGACAATGCTAACCGCTGCACTACCATGGCCAACAAAAAGTAAGAAATATATATTTTGTGACAACATATAATATATTTACCGATAAAGTAGTTAATATACTTAATATGCAGTTTTTAATGAAACAAAAAGATTTATTTAACAACGTACCTTTGATATATTATAAACAAGGATGGAGTATAGGGGATATGTTGAAAACAGTTTTATCCTTCCTACAATTCAAATTAATATACACACAGAAATTCCATGGTTAGCTGTAGTTCTAAATATATTGTACATGTATTTGTTCAATAATTATTAATCACATGTTATCCGATTAAGAAATTGTCATGTGTCACAGAGGGTATTACTTATGCACTTAGATGTCCTTATAATTTATTTTATATTGGTGAGAGTAAGAGGGCATTAAATGTAGGTTGCAGAAACATATTAGGTACATAAATAAAGTACAAAGTCCCATCGCTATGTATTTTATGCAGTATCATCAGAGTAATGCATGATTACTACAGGTCACTATTTTAGAACAAGTAGTAATTAAATTTGGTGAAGACAATTTGCTTGAAGAAAAACTGTTGTACTAAGAAACTATGTACATTTTAAAATATGGCACTTTATTACCTCAGGGTTTAAATTTATTTGTTAAATTAATTTGACTGAGGTGTAACTGATTAATTGTTTCAGGTTTTCTGTAAATAAGGTGCTGTTACTTGTTTTTGTGCTTTATTACTCCTTGAAGGTTTATGCCAAAGCACTAGAGTTCAATACAATTGTTTTTGTGGGTCTGTAGCCCTTAGCTGTATATTTATTTATTAGCTTTTTTAGTGATTTCTTACATTAGCAACACCCATCCATCTATCCATACACCTTTCCTTTATTGATCTGGTTAGTCCCATTAGGCAAGTTGCCTCTTTTCCATGTAGACCTGAGGTGTTATTTCTACTACTACTACAACTAGGACATTTGGCTAGGGTACTGGTGAACTTCCCATACTTTAAATAGATGCTAGGGATCATGTACATCCACCCAAGCTACCATCAACTCAAACAGATGGGACCTCAGTTTAATCTCATCTGAAGGGTTACATATTCCGGAGTGCAGCACTGCCATAATGCTGCATGGCTGAGTCAGCAATCCAATCACAGTTTCTATTATCCTCTGTACCTTGGTCCAGTTTTAAATTTCCAAATTCTGCCCATTGATTCTTAGCATAGTTTTCCAATAGTTAAACCTTCTTTCCTGCTTCAGCATCTGACAACTTTTCAGACTTCACAGTACTTCATCTTTTTACTTCCACTGTACCAATAACATTCAATTTCCCCACTGTACCAATGTTGTTGTAGTTGTCTCTTTCAGCTTTTCCCGGTCCGATTTTCATCTGTTGAACAATATGTACATTCTTCTGAAAATAACTTTCATTTCAGTAACATTTCTAACAGATTCTGCAAGCAGAATTAAATGTGGGAGAACACTTCCTGCCATGACTAAACCCACACCTACTTCAAGCTTGAATTCAAAGTCTGAGTGATGAGTCTGACCACCACTCTGGATTCCCATTTTTCATGGCCCTCTTTTTTATATCCATTACTTTCACAATGCGCCCTGCCTTTACTTCTCCATGTGCAGTATCACTTGACTCGCATATCATTTCATGCACCTTAAACAGAACAACCACTCTGACAATGAAAGGTGCACCAGGATAATCCAAGATAAAATGTTTTATTAAGATTAAGCACTTTTGTCTGTATACAAGTTAAATCGGACTTCATAATTTGTTAAAAACAGCACTAAGTTCTCTATTTAAAGCAATTCAAATGATCACGGCAGCTGATCCCTCTTTCTTAAAGATAAACACGTTTAAAAACTTAATATGTATAAATATTCCATGACCCATGAGTGTGAATAACCATGCACAAATATATGTAAAAAAAAGTTTGAAGTAAGATCTATGCTTCTAAAAAAAAAAAATTTTCTTTCAACAATTATTTCAAAACAGTTACCAATCCAAACACTAACCAAAGCTAACCCAGCTTAGCTTTTGAAATTAAACTAGATCAAGTGCCTTGTTATTTTACAGCTTAGCTGCCCAAACTCTCAGAACATTGTCAATAGAGATTGCATCACTGGCAGGAGGTTGAGTTGCATTCAATTGTTGCTGCCACCTTAGTTACCTGTATTCCAATACGTTTTTCCCAACCCCTCAACTTTGTCTATAATAATAAAAAAAAATATTTTGAAGTTTTCACACCGAGTAGAATATTTAAGTGCAATACTAATAATTCTGATGCTCGTATATCCTTTGCTCAACTGCCTCTCTGTTTTACCCATGTAGAAGGGATCACAGACGAGGCACTTGCTAAGTAAACTATGGCTTTACTTTTACAATGACAAGCTTCAGGACAGAATACAGTCTGAGTGACTGGCTACAATTACATATGGGCCTTCGTGCATACATTTACATGAATCACACTCCAACATTTATCCCCCTTATTAGAAGCAATTAAGGTCTGTTGCTTCTTTTCAAACATCCTTTTCAAATTCATGCACATCTTCTACACAAATCTAGGGCTTACTCCCAAAATCTTAGTGTTGGCATTTTGTATCACTGCATTCTTCCAGTTTTCTTTTTCCTAATAATTTCTATTACTATGGAATTTGACCCACTATGCATACTTTGGGCAATCACAGAGTTGGAAAAACTATTACTGTTTTGATTTAGTGTCCTTGAATTGGACTAACTTCAATATGTTTCACTATTTCCACAGATACCTGTTCTGTGGGCTTGTGTGGATAATTCCTTGCAATAAATATTTGTTTCATGCTCTTCCAGGAACACTTGGTTTTCACTTACTACACTTGATAATCCAATCATTTGTCCATTTATTAGGTTCTTTTTCTGCCAACATGGTTGTTCGATTTTTGGTTCCTGGTTAATACGCGGAGTTGTGGGACAAACATTTGCAGCTTTTTTTGGTTACTTGTACAGTTGTTTGCACAGTGATGTCACCCCAGGATATGTATTCAAACAGCCTAATAACAATATGAGAATCTTATAACACTCAGATGGATTTAACACTATTTACTGAGCAGCTGACGCAAAATATTTACCAGTTACAGAAGGATTTTAGTTTATTTAAAGAACATATGACTGTGGAGATCAGAACTGAACACAGATATGGAAACACCAGGAATCCTTTTAGTCCCAAGTGAGCCGTTACCACTGCCATGCATTTCGTGAACATTTGGGGGGGCTGTAGAGAGACCGAACAGCAGGGCACGGAATTGGTAAATGACTGGCTCCTAGCCGGAAGCGATGCAGACTCCTGAAGCATTTGCCTATTTTGATGTGGTAATACTCATTCCAGAGATCTACAGAGCACATCCAATCGCCTTCTCTTAAAAAGGGAAGGATGGACTGAACCATGACCATCCGGAATTTGTTGTATGACAGACTTGTTTAAACTGCTGAGATCCAAAATGGGTCTCCAGTCCCCGGTCTTTTTTGGCACCAAAAAGAATCTAGAGTAAAATCCGGATCTGCACTGGTCTGGTGGGACTGGTTGGATGCCTCTTTTTTGAGACAGCTTTATAATCTCTGAAGCTGCTTCCTCCCTTTGACTGGATGGAATGTCAGGAAGTTTTCTTGGGACTTTTGTCATAGATTGCCAGGCAGCTTGGTGCAGAGAGAAACAACCCTGACTGCTTCCAGACGTAAGCAACTGGGCCACCCCTCAGGCGCACCAAGAAGGCTGTCCAGAGAAAGAGTCCCTGGAACCTTGGTTACAAGGACCCCCCCTGCCCCTATAGGGGTGTCTTCTGGAAATGTTACCCCCCTCTGCCTCTGGGAATATCATCACCAGGTGAGGCATGGAAAGGACCCTGAGATTACTTATGCCACATTTTCCCACTCCTCTGATTCCTGGAGAAAGTACGTTGAGGGTTGGAAAACCGTAGGCCTAAGGCAGACAGGGTTTTTCGGGCTTGCTCGCACCTGGCTAGCATGTCCTTCACTTTGGAGCTAAAAAGTCACGAAGCTTCGATGGGAGCATTTAGAAAAGAAGACTTGAAGGGATCCGCGAGGTCACAAATGCGCATCCAGGCATGACACCTCATAATGCCTGAACCTGCTGTTCTAGCCACCCCTTCGGTGATGAGTTGGATATTTATTACAGGGTTGTGAGCTGCAAGGCCACTTTGTCCCTGACCTCATCAGACAACTGTCCTGTGAGCATCCCAGAGAGTTCGGAGATAAAGTCCATCTGGAGCCTCGTAAAATGTGCCAAACAATTCAAGGACTGTATAGCAAAGGTCCCTGATGCACAAACACGCTTCCCAATTCTGTCCACTGCCCAGGACTCCCTGTTGGGTAGGTGGACAGCAGGACTTTCCTCAGCCAAGTCCTTTTTTGTGGCAGCCGCCACAGCATCGACTGGTAACCCTTTGACCAATGCGGGTTCTCTTCAGGAGGGGAAAGAATTGTGTCTGGTCTCAGAGGGATCGCCTCAATGGAATAAGGGTTCGTCCAAGCGCGCTGCACGACGAGCTGAATGAGCTCATCAGCAGGCGGGGGTCACCCAAGAGGTAGAAGGCCTGGTACAAAAAGCCTGCAGGATGTCTCTGAAGGAGACTTCATCAGGAGGTGACCATGGGGACCCTTCACCATCATCGTAATCCGCGTCTTCCATTAAGGACTCCTCGGGCGAGTCCACGTGCTTCCTCTTGCACATCTTCTTTTGAGGAGGCTCCTCAGTGGGGGTCTCTGAGGACTCAGTGGGTACCCTGAACAGGGGTGTCCTGCAGCTTCTCTGCCCGGTGTCTGTGACAGCTGTAGCTCAGGGGGTGAAAACTGGGGTTCCAACATCAAAGGAATGCTGCTAGAAGCAAGAGCCCTCTCCATCACGTGGAAGGCAGGCTTGCCCAAAAAGGGATGGGAGCCCGGGATCAGGGTCACACCCTGCTCCGATGAACCCACCCCCACGGATGCTGCCTCAAGCAGGATCTGTGCGGATGCAGCCACTGGCGCTGAGGATGGAACCGAGGAGAAAGGCAGCTCTGTAACCCGGGCCAATGCACCCATCCCCCAATCCCCAGATTAAGGAAGGACCGGTTCAGCAGGAACCGAAGACCAAAGGGACAAACTCGGGAGCCGGACTGAGATGCACCGTAGGTGCCGAGGTGATGAATTCCAAGAAGGATGTCAGAGCAGAAGGCTTCAGAACTGACATGGTCAAAGGAGGGTGTAAGATGGAGTCCATGGATAAGGCAAGTCCTGCAGGTGGATGGTTCTTAGGGAGGGAATCCCCCTGGCTAACAACAGCTTATCTACAAGAAAGCACCACGTCGTGTTCTGAAAGGCTCCTGGTGAATCTAGTAGATACTCCAGATGGAGAGTCAGGACGTTTGAGGAATGGGCTATACGCTTGGCCCAGAAACGGATCTATGGAGGGGGAGTATCGGGTCTGCTGGCACCTAAGTCGCTAGTTTCGAGACCGGAAGTAAAGGGGTCAAATCCAGTGAGGTCAATACAATGCTCAGTGCCGAAGTGGCACTCGGAGCCGAAACAGTCTGTTCCAAAATGCAAACTAATGGCATAGTTGAAGGTGTGCCCTGAACCGAAGTGGCTACAGATGTTGAAGTCGAAACAGGTGTAGTAAAGGCCTATGATCAGTGCCAGAGGCAGGACCAGTGCCAAAACAGGCGTCGGTATCAAAGATTTTGAGATGGATGGAGCCGAAGAGACAGATTTATGCTCTGATGATAACTTAGGGACCCATGATTTCCCAGGCTTGCTCTGATTACCCGATGGTGAAGAAGGAACAGAGTGGGATCTCTTTTTGTCCTTAGAAGGAGGGATTGAGACATCCATTGCAGAAATGGCTTCTGAGATGGGAGACTTGAGTAACCCTTTCAGAATGAGTTTATTTTTGCTCTCATTAAGAGTGCGTTGGCTGAAACTCTGACAAATGTCACATGGAGGCTGCACCGAAAGGTGGGCCACTCCCAAACAGTACACACAGTCATCATGAGAATCATTGTTTGGTAACTTGCCCTTACAAGAAGTACAATGCTTAAAACCCGAAGTACGCTTCTTATCTGACATCTTGGTAGAAAAATGCCACAGGTCAACTGTACAATAAAACTATAGTGAAGTCAACTCCGTTCAAAAAAAATCACAAATATAACAATACACTGGTATGTAGAGAAGAAAAGGGAAACCCCCAAATAAAGTTTAAAGCCAACAGGTTAAACAGGAGAAAATACCAACTATGGTATTGAAGAAATACCACAAGGGTAAGGGAAGAAAGGCTGTACCAACAATGGTACTTGAAAGCTTACCAATGGTAACAGCGAGTAGAAAGGAATTTCACTTAGCTAAGAGCTCGGCTAAAACGTGGCTTTACGGCTATGCGGTACAAGAGATCTGAGGTAACAGGGAGAAGGTCATTCTGGGTAGAGACTTAGCTCGAGAGTTTTTTTTGACTGGTGCGAGCTTGGTAATAGGCCAACTCGATTCCGAGGGCTCGGAACCGAACCAAACAGTGATGAATGGAAAGAAGATTAACAACATCAGATTGTTTGTTTCATTTTAGCAAGCACTTCCATGAACACTTGGTTTTCACTTACTACACTTGATAACCTAATCATTTGTCCATTTATTAGGTTCTTTTTCTGCCAACATGGTTGTTCGATTTTTGGTTCCTGGTTAATACGCGGAGTTGTGGGACAAACATTTGCTGCTTTTTTTTGGTTACTTGTACAGTTGTTTACACAGTGATGTCACCCCAGGACATGTATTCAAAACAGTCCAATAACAATATGAGAATCTTGTAACACTCGGATGGATTCAACACTATTTACTGAGCAGCTGACACAGAATATTTACCAGTAACAGAAGGATTTTAGTTTATTTAAAGAACATATGACTGTGGAGACCAGAACTGAACAAAGGAATTTAAATGTACTTAATTTGGAACCTAACCACTAGCAACAAACAACTTCCTCATCCACTAGTGATAACATTGCCAATGATTGTGTTGAACCTTTGGACTCTATTTTAAGGCTAGTGATGTAACTAAACAAATTGATCAGTTAGAGAAAATATACAGTCCCTTCAAATAAGCAATTACTTAAGGGAATGTATAAAAGGTACGAGTAGTAAAGGGATATTGCATACAAAAAAACATTCTTTGGTGTGTCAGGAAACTCACTAGATCACAAAGAAATTATGGAACTATATAACAGAACCACTTTGGAAGTACTAACCATTATGGTTAGAGCAAACAATGAAAAATGGAAACTTAGAAAAAGAAATACATTGCCTTGACAAATCTATTACCAAATGTTCCCCTCCATGAAAGACAAATATAATATTTGCACTAAAAGTGCCAATGTTATTCAACAATGAAAACTGGAAAAAGTGGAAAGGGTTAAGAAGGCTCATGATGAAGGTAATGCAAATACAGTTCCTCCTGTTACAAATAGCTGTGTGGAAAGAACACAGTGAATGTTGAACAAGGTGGGGTGCACCTAATCTGAATAATGTTTTATTTTCCCACATTACTACCATCAGAAAGAAGAGCGGATTAACAATACCAAGAGGGGAACCAGATATATACGATGCACTAACTACAGCTCCACTGCATTTTAAACTATTTAAAAAAAAATAGAGGCTTTAACAATGGATGCATCACATCTTGTAGCCTCACTTAAGATGAATGTACTCTGCATTTCGTAGCCTCACGATGGATGGACCACATCTTGTAGCACAGGACTAACAAAAAGACTACAATTAATTTAACTTTACATCCTAAATTAGCACTTTTTGAGCAGAACTGTGAAGCAGATTTACATTACAAAAAAAAAAAAAAAAAGAAAGAGATCCCATAACTTGACAATAGAAGAAAATCAACTTTTGAGTGAATTAGCAGTCGACAGGTCAATAAGAATCATGACGCCAAACAGGGGGGGTCGTCCTAACATACAATCCATTCTACTGATGTAATCAATACGATTAAAAGATACCATTTTTCATCAAAAATCACCAAGAAATTAGATTAACAGATCCTGTAAGACTACTGACTAGATGTTGGATGATTTGATCTCACAAAAAATAATAGACATTAAATTATACAGCTTCTTGAAAGTAAGATCACCAGTTATACCAAAGATACACAACAGCATAGATAACTCTCCATTAAGACCCACTGTCTCTTCCTCAGGATTGAAGACTGAACTTCTTGCCATGTTTGTAAACAAGTTAAAATCATTTTCCAGATATGACAAAACAAAAACTTTTGTGAACGAAGTAACACTCTGACAACTAAAAAAAGTTCAAAGTTATAAGCGACACAAAAACCAGCCACTGGTGACTTTTAGTGCTTTTGTTCTATTTAATAAAACACACAACTAGAACCTCATCATAACACAGAAGATGACGCACACAATTACCTTTTATAACACAAATCACATGATCAATTTTTAATATTTGTAGACTCATTTAACCTAAGCCAATTATCAGACTGGTACAGACTGGACCAGGTGCACCACATCGTTTCCTTGCTTTCCAAAAGTGTATCAAGATCTCCTAGTGAAGTTACCAAAAAAAGAAAACTTTCTAAAAGCTTTACAAACAAAAGCATGTTTCGCAAGTCCATTTTTCCATCTCTATTTTTGATGGCCAGCTGAAGTTCATAAATACTTATATAATTTTCTTATGGTCTTGAAAATACGAAAACAAGTGCATGACTGACACTGAACAAAATATAGAACACATTCAGACTGGCACATAAATCTCTTCTTTGCCCAAACCTGCATTCCCAGATGTTTAATATGAATACATGAACCTTCAGACATGTACCTGCACTATCTGCACTTCAAAGTTCCAAAACGATGGTCTAGTTCAGACTTTCATCTAATTCATTGAGGAACAAATCATATTTCTAAATGCAAAGTTTCCAGTTTTTTGTCAAATTTCCATGTACTGAAAGTACTCCTTATGGCTACAGTTGATACCTTTACCCACACAGAATCATACTCATACTGTCAAGACGACTGAAAGCAAATGCAGTTTTTCACTTCTGCAGATGCAGTTTTTCTGCAAACATTTCACCATAGTCAGGCACAATGTCACACCAAGAAATGTAATAAATAACAGAGCAGTTGTAGTCTAACCTTCATCTCATCCTCATCTCAACCGATTTCTCTAGTCCTCCCATGTACCACATGGCATATAAATCACTGACGGTAGCTCAACTACATTACAGCTACAAACCCATATACATCAACAAAAGAGACTTTGCTACACTCTCAAGATTTTTCTACACTTGGTGGCACGGTACTCTTTGATGATACAAGATATGCAGGATGTATCACTGTGTGCAGCTCTACTGATGTCACCAGTAAAGTGACTTTATTAAGCATCAATACAAGCCTAGTTCAGAGCATGCTGTCTCCTTGTTGTTACAGCAACTTAACATTGCTGCCCAAATTTATTTTTGTGAAAACACTAGAGAGATTTGCATGTTACACTGGAAATCCAGCAAAGAAGAAAGAAAAAAATGGGTTCCCAATACACTGCCATCTAAATCAAGATAAAAGGAGCAGAGTTGAGTAAGAAAATCCAGTACGATCAGTCCAGCCAGTCTAAAATCTTTATTAACCCCAATCAATTCTGGAGGCAGTAATTCACACTGCCTTCAAACATTCAGAAAGAGCTCCTTATGCAAAATGTATGTAATGCTAATCATGAAGCAATATAAATGGATAAGACACTAATCTGGCAGTCCTGGAAATCCAGTAAGTTATACTTCCAATAGGGAAACTGGGTAACCCATTTCCTTCTAAGTCTGTTTTTTCTTCTGGTCCTGCAAATTACCAAACCTCCTACCATTGGTTTTGAACCTGTTCATCCTGTAATGGGTATCCCAAGCACAAATGGGTTCAGTGACCCCAGAGTTCATCAAACAGGCAGTCAAGAAAAATAATTATGCAGGCAAGGAGCACAAACAAGACAGGTTTTTAATAGGTGGCAAATGTGAGCACTCATGTCACTGCAAGGGGAGGTTCTGAAGAAATTTCTAATGGCCCTAACCATGCACCTAAGTAGTTGTGGGCACTGGTGCCAGCATGAGAGCCTACCACGTCCTTTCCATGCATGTGCATACTTTCTCCCACATACTTACGAGGGCTACTATGACTAATTTGATACAGACAAGCCCATATCCTCTGTATACTTACCACTGTATGGTCGGTGTCAGACTGGAAGACCAAGATCATACACATCCAGGGGATGGGCAAGCAAACACTGGCTGCCTTCCCATCTTCCCCCGATGGCTACTCCAGCATCCAAGCTTTTATCTAAAGATAGGTCATCTGGGCTGTGCTCAGGGCTACATACATATATACACAATGTAGACAGCCACCTACATGGATGTTAGAAAAATAAATCTGCATATGAATACATGAGAGGGGATATATACATATTTACATACATACACACACACACACACACACACACACACACACACACATATATATATGTATAAAAACGGATCTACCTGACTACATCGAAACACCAAAAGAGCGAAAACGACTTCACCGACACCACATAAATCGACAGTTCACAAACACGACACCTCATACACTCAACACATCATAACAACAAACAAAACAAATCCCCTATCCAAAACCCACACACACAACACAAGCACACCAAAATCCTTACAAACCAACACTAACCCATACATACACAACTAACAACAACCCTAACCCAAACCCTTACCCTAAGGTCCGGCACTAACGCACACTCACCTAACCCGCTTTCTAACCCTAACTCACTTAACCCGCCCCTAACCCAAAAACTATCACTACTGCACCCTTACCTAACCCGCACCCTAACCCTAACTCACTTATCCCACCCCTATCCCTACACACCGCCAACATCGCACACTTACCTTACTCGCACCCTTACCTAACCCGCGCCCTAACCCTAACTCACTTATCCCACCCCTATCCCTACACACCGTCAACATCGCACACTTACCTTACTCGCACCCGAACCTCCGTCACTACCACATACTTACACATCTTTCCCCATCTCAGTGTTCTCAGCGTCGGTGTCTTCCTCCGTCGGTCTTCTGCCTTGTCGATCTTCTGGCGTCGGTGAAGTCATAATGGCCAAGTCAAAAGACTGAAAACCTAAAATATTGAAAACTCATAATTTTTACATTAATTTAAACAGGTTGTGTTACGAATCTGTCATGTCAGTAAGTGTTGATCTTGCAGTGGAGGTTTACTTATTTATTGCAAGTCATTTTAATCTTGGGCAAGTTTCCTTTTAGTGCTTAAATTAACCTGCCCCTTTCGGCAGTCAGACTGGCCTTAACCTTCCCATGGTTGGTAATTATATAGCACCCCTAATGAGAATAACTGGGAGCATACTATAGACAATTTGAGGGGACTCGTGCACGGGAGAAAGCATTTAGGAGGTGCTCCCATCCATTATGAGTACAGAGGGCAGTCCTCCATAGATCCAAGCTGTTCTTAAATATGGACAAGGACGAGCTTTGTTTTACATGGATGGAGTCTGTTCCAGAGCAGTGGTAACAACTGTGAGCTATACCTGTACCCCCAAACCATTCTACTGATGCTGCAGAAGAGGTTTATATCCTTGGACCAAGTATTTCTGATGCCACTGACTTGCTGATGTGCAGTATGTCATCAGTATTTGGTCAGAGAATACCTTGTATGCTACACAAAGGTCACTTCTCATCAGTCTATAGGATTCAAAAACTATTGGCAGTACTTTGAGGTAGTCCACGTAGGACATATCGCTGTAGGTCTTTTATCATTTTAGTAAGGAATCTCAAAGGACTTTACATATGTCGCATGTGTATGGATAGATAAATGCCAAAGGAAGCAATTATACTTGATGGTTGGCTTAATGAGGGCTGATTAAAAGTGGGACAATGACATCTCTACATATATTTGCAATCCTTTTGTTTATAAGCCGTGCTACACAGAAGGACCTTCTTGCCACACTGGACACATTGTTCAAAAGTTAGGTCACTGTGCACACACAATCCCAAATCCTGAACTACGTTGACTTTTGGGGACAAATCGTCAGTTTGGTAGTTCCTCAGAGTAGACAACTTCCCAAAGGATATGATAATGCTTTTTTTTTTTTTTGCATTTAATTTCAGTCCATGATTCTGGCACCAGAATATTTGTTTAGGACAAACCTTCCTCCATAATGGCCAAGTCATTTGGGAATTCAATGACTGCTTCTAGATTGCAGTCAACTGCAAACTTAGTTAGCCAGAGCTCTTTGGTATTGGCTTTTATGTCAGAGAAGGACATACCTCATAGCACCAAAGCCTGGGGACTCCACGGGCACTGGTCTTTTTGTGCAGATAGTTTGCCCCATTTTGAATTACCCATTTGCCAAGTGGCAATCCAAAGGATGACGGAGTTTATTTTCACTTTATTTAGCTTTCTTACTATGCCCAAGTGGACACTATATCAAAGCCTTCACCAGACTGAGTGCACCATGTTCATTCATACATTAATTTGGTGACCTTTTCAAGGAAGTCCACCAGGTTGAGTAAGCATGATTCTTTTCAGCTATGAGCAGCCACTGCTCTGCTGTATTCATCTACTTACGAGTAGCGCACAGTCGTGCACCATCGCACTCTTCCACACAGTGGGGGTAACCACTGGCGGTTATAGACGCAAATGCTTCAGTAAATAAATTTTCCCTTAGTAGCTGCCTGTGATCTGGCCGAGAAGTCCTTAAATTGCGCTTAGTTGCTCAGAGAGCACCTAAACTATGCTTCTGCCCCTTAAACAATCTCAAAACCATCAAGTCTACAACAGTCTCATACCATTTACAGTATCCCTGTTTATAGAACACCCTAATAGTATAGATCTCATTTAGAATACCCAGTTATACCACACCCCTCAATTTTCTCACTCCATTGTGAAAACAGGATTTAAACTAGCATTATGGATGGTCAGTTTCCCTCCATTTCTCCTGCCAGCCTGACTGACATGGGTATCCTGAGGCAATGTAGCAACTGCCTCATGTACATGGACAACCCTCTACTCCTAAATCACCCAAGTAAAATTGCTGAGAAATGCATCTAAATTAAGAATCTGGAATCCTTGATCTCTCACACACAGAGCAGAACAGCAGCACTGAACAGGTTGTCAGCTCATATACTACACCTCCTACACAAAACATGCACTCAACACATAAATCATCATGCTCAGAGGAACTCCAGAAATCTACCCAAACACCAGAGGCCTTCCAAACACACATATATTCCACCTAATACAGCAACTACTACACTCAATACACATACAAAAACAAGCACCAGTGTCTCACCAAGTAAACCCCTAAAGCAAAGCACATCTAAACCAAATTTTTAGTCATAGTTGACTCCATTGTGAGACACAAAGATGTCCCACTCACCAGGCTGGACAAAGAGAAGGTTACAGTCAGCTGTCTACTGGGTGCCGGGATCAGTCAGATCACACATGCACTCAAGTCTCTCAACAATTACCATTATGCATCCGTCAGTGTCTCAACAATTACTGTTATGCATCCGTCAGTCTCTCAACAATTACCGTTATGCATCAGTCATATTTCAAAGTGTACCTCAGTGGACTATATGGAAGAGACACATGACTGAACTCTATGAATGTGTGCCCCTGGCAGGTGGGTCCCTAACTTGAGCAGCATTCTACCCTCACTTAGGCAGACACCACAATATAAACAAAACATGATTGACTTCAACAGTTGTCTCAGTTTCTGGTGTCATTCTAAGGGGATCCAATTCCTATCAGCCTGGGATGACATGGTTGATAGACCACACTGTTTGCCAGAAATGGTCTTCAACTGTCACCTCTAGGCTTTCAGTTACTGGCCAAGGCACTTGCCTCCCCATAGTGCCTTTTTATGCAATCCCTTCCACACTTTCAGACCACAAAATGAACGTGTGAGAACCAAAGGAGGAGGAGTATCTACCTTCATCAAAGATGAATACACCTCTAGACTGAAAAACTTACTGGAAACTCTGCCAGAAAATACACAACCAAGTACGATGAAATGTTTATTAAAACAAATGAGCGCTTTCACAAAGTACGATGAAATGTTTATTAAAACAAATAATGAGCGCTTTCGTCTAAAAGCATACAGACTTCTTCAGATAAAACCAGAACAATTCAAAATTTGCACTTAAATAGTTTCCTTGTCACACAACACCTGTCGCTCTCCTACTTTGGACACAAATGGTTCTGTTCAAGCAGCTTTATTCTATACAAACATCACTATAAAGGTTTACGGACTTCAACTTAAGTAACTTGCATACAAACTAACAACTGAGATCATGCATGCTCTCACTGTGGCTCCTCTTACAAAATGGCACTAGGAAGTGCACGTCTGGAATTTATATGTGCACGTACAGCCTTGACATGTTTTTTAAAGATAGAGCACACTTCACTTGCAATCTGATCTACATCCTCCCTCTGAGAATTAGATCTTAAGATACTAACTTCATAGATGTGTACTAGGCTAATGGCCCTGGAGCCTTAACAAGACTAGCCCAACAAAACTGCCCTGGCACCGTGCCACCTAATGTTAGTTCACAGTACCTCTATCCAGTAGGGCAACTGGGGTAATCTTTCTGTTACCCATCCACTAGTCGAGATTTCTCTTGAAGAGGGCCAGCGAGGTGCGCTGCTTGACATGAATGGGAAGCTTATTCCAAAGTATGGGCAGTTTTTGGGAGATGAACCTGCTCCTCCAGCATGTTCTGTTTATTACGGTAATGAGGTTGTGATCTCTGGAGGGTGTGGTGTGGGGGGGATTGGGATTTCTCTAGGTGCAGAAATTCAAGTAGGGCTGGGTCGGACAAGGCTTTGTAACTCAAGCAGAGATCACCACTAAGTAGACAATAAGAGACTGAGAATAGCTGAAGTTTCTTGAGTCTGTCCATGTAGGACATGTGTTTAAGGCCTAGGATCCTTTTTGTGAGGTACTTGTATGGCCTCTCCAGCTGTTGCACGTGTCTAGTCAGGTACACGCCAAATGGGGCATTATATTCGATGATTGGTCTAATGAGGGATGACCTCTTTCTTCCTGGATATGAAACCTTTGGTTATAAGATATGCCACATAGAAGGACTTTCTGACCACAGTGGCAATGTGGTGGTTGAAGGTGAGGTGGCTGTCGACGTGGATGCCCGGAACTTAATTTTTTCCAAAATCAATGATCATGCATTTTTTTGGCGTTAAGCTTAAGGCCATGGTTCTGACACCAGTCACTGGTCTCAGAGAGGCCCTTTTGCAGGATGCCTGCATCACTTGGGGAGTTAATAATGACTCCTAGCTTGCAGTCATAACTTGGTCAGCCAGAGTCTCTCTGTCTTGGCCTGGACTTCTGAGAAGTAGATGCCAAACAGGAAAGGGCCCAGGACCGAGCCCGGTGGGACTCCACTCATGACTGGTCAACAGTCTGATTTGGAATCCACAACTTTCACTCTGTGGGTCCTGTCTGTGAGCCAATTTGCAGCCCACCTAGTGATATAAGGATTGATGCCTAGTTTGATGAGTATATCAATGATATCAGAGTGGGGAATAGTATCAAAGGCCTTGTCCAGGTCAAGGTAGGCTGTATGCACCACCTTATCCTCATCCACTGCCTTGGTGACTGCCTCGAAGAAGTCAACAAGGTTCATCAGGCAGGATCTCCTCCTTGATAAAGCTAAACTGTGTGGGGTAAAGAGTTTGAAGATCGTTTATATCTTTGTTAAGCAGGTCCATGATGATGCGTTTCACAGCTTTGCATACTAGACTTGTCTGGCTAATGGGGCGATAGTTTGTAGCTCATGTAGGATTCAGCCAGGGATATTATCAGGTCCCATGAACACTGTATTCTTGGCTTTGGACAATCCAGCTTTTACCTGTGCTACAGAAATGATGGGTACCAGGCTTTCTTCTAGTATTGTGATAGGGCCTTTTGGGGGGGGGGGGGCAAAGTTGGCACTGAATCTGTCAGTCAGTATGTTGGCTATACCTGTTGGCTCAATAACTCAGAGCAGATCTGGGTATTGCCTTGGAGGTTCTTGATATAGCTATAGAAGGCTTTGTGGTTGTTTTTGGCGTCAGCTGCAATTCTGCCTTCATAGCTGGCATTACAGGATTTGATAAGGGACCTCAAATTTTTGAGTAAACCAACTGATGCACAAAATAAAAAGTTACCTTGTAGCAAAAAAGAAACCACGACCAGTGTATCCAACAAATTTAATGAAACTGACGTCTCGGCCAAAGACTTCAAGGAGTACAAACACAAAGTAAAAAACTTGCCCCGTATATACACATACACATAAATCAGTTAAACAATCATACAATTAAAAAAGCACTCCCTAATTACATTCTTCATTTAGTCCCCTTGGAGACAGGGTACCAATTTTTAAAATGTAAGATTATTTTAAAAGCAGCTGTTTTTTAATAAAAGAAACATCAAATCTAGATATTTGTATTTTTCCAAAACAGTGCCTTGTAGTCCTTTACTTTCTCCATCATGAAAAACTAAAATGCTCAGCTATAGAGCTCTCTGCTTTTTTATTATCAATATCCCTCACATGCTCTAAAATACCTTTTTGTTTCTCCAATATAAAATTTGTCGCAAATTTGTTAGTCTGACAAGGAGGTTTTTCCATTCTTGTGACTTCATTTTTTTCTGTAACAGTTTTTTCCTTCTGTTGTAGAGTTTACTGATGGCTGGGGACCACCAGATTAGCTTCCTTTTTTTTTGGGAGGAGAGCATCTTGGTTCTATTTGGTATGGCAAGATCCATGCATTTGTATACATGCTTGTACAGTGCGCATTGGTGTATGATTCGGCAGTCATGCAGCTATTTTCCATTGGCATGGATGCAGAGACGGTAGCCACCTCTGTTTTTAGGAGCCCAAAGTAATCTTTGGAGACGTTTTTCAGGGTGGTCCCCTTAGCAGGGGGTGAAGGTGAGATGGAGATTTCCATGGTGATCAGTTTGTGGTCAGATTTAACTATGGAGGACTTGACTACAGGTGTGGAGCAATAGTTTCCAATGTTGGTGATAACCAGGCCGAGGATGTTGCTTCCTCTAGTGGGGGTCAGAATGAGCTGGTCCAGGGCACTGGAAATGATAAATTCCAGGAAGTGTTGGGCCTGTACATTGATACTTAAATAGTTTTCCCAATTGATGGAAAGGTAGTTGAAGTCACCAAGTATGTACATTGATACTTAAATAGTTTTCCCAATTGATGGAAAGGTAGTTGAAGTCACCAAGTATGAGAGTACTGGGATGGACCTTGATAGATTCCAGGGTGCTTAGGAATTTGGAGTGAAGTCTAGGGACATGGTTGGGGTTCTATAGCAGGTTATGCCTTCTATCATCATCTTACCCTGTGTTAGTTGCACCTGAAGTATCTTGGATGCATTATGCTGGGCTACCAGTCCAGAGGTGTGTATCCTTTATGAATATGGAGACACCACTGCCGTTGGAGCTTCCGGACATATTCTGGGGCTGAAAGGTATGGAATGATTTGTAGCCTGGGAGCGCAGAGGTGCTTTCTGTCTCTTTAAACCAGGTCTCCATTACAGCACAGATGTCGACATTCTCTATTTTGAGGAGAACTTCAAGCGAATGGATCTTGAGCTTTAGGACTTCTAAACACTAAGCAGCATGACCCTCAGACTGCATTTGTTTGTAGCTGTTACGGTGGAATGTTGGTCTTTGGAATACGGCATAAAAAAGGCAATATAGGGGTGGCAGCCTTAGCCAGTAGCCGGAATCCCAGGGGTGACAGATGCAGGCCATCTCTGGCAAAGCATCGAGGACTGTGGATCATGTCGTCTCAGGCAGACAGATACTGGATCCCCTTAGAATGACACCAGAAACTTAGCCTATACATACACTATATATATATATCTATAGTGTATTTGTACACACACACACACACTATACGTAACCTGATGAAGCGCACCTGAGTGTGCGTGAAAGCGCTCGTTTTCTCCATTAAATATATATAATAAAGTCAGAGAGAGAGTGGGAGCATGTGTGCATGGGGGAGTCAAAAGTGAGAGAGAGAGAGAGAGAGAGAGAGAGAGAGAGAGAGAGAGAGAGAGAGAGAGAGAGAGAGAGAGAGAGAACATTATATTCACTTGCACAGTTGTAAATCCATAAACACATTAAATCTACTTGCACAATTCTTCAAACCCTCTTGCACAGTTCTTCAAACCCTATCACATTTCAATCTCTATACCATTTAAGCGCACATTTAATGTTCAGTGTCTCGTTGAGACCTGGATAGACATCAGCTCTCAGTTCTATCTGCCATTTTAATTCCCGGACTTGCAGGAATGTGTCCATGTCCCCTACAAATTCTGTTATTTTTTCCAGCACTGTGAATTTGAATCCTGTGAAGTTTGGGCAAATAGTACTGTGTTTAGCCAAGGCATTCAAACTGTCCTGTTTGTGTATTGCTGCAGTGTGTTCTTTAATACGGCTACTCAGCTTCCTGTTCGTTTTGCCGATATAGAAATCCTCCACCTTCCTCCGTTCCCTTCTTTACTTACCTTTAGAGGCAAACACTCATAAGTTACATGTTTATATTAGAATCATCACAGCATGACTGTCATCTTTCCTGGTCCCCCCCCCCAACCTTTTTTTTTTTTTTTTTTTTTTTGCACACAGTCCCTTTTTGCACACAATCCCCTTTTTTGCACACGATCCCTTTTTGCACACAATCCCTTTTTTGCACACGATCCCTTTTTGCACACTATCCCTTTTAGTATGCACACGGCACCACAAGGCTATTACTGTCTGACCAATTTGCCTTATGTAACTGCAATTGTAATGTTAATGAAAATGCACACAGCACCCTGCTTGTTCACACTTTTCTATTGGAAAGGAACTGTTAATTTAAATGGCCTGCTAGAACTAATGTATATAAAGGAAGTGAAAAGTCTTATTATATATATACATACATACACACACACACACACACACACACACACACACACACAAAGTCCACGTTGCTGCACATTTCACACGGCTTTGACACTCACCCATATCGGGTGACAAAACTGGGAATTAAATTTAGCAACTGGAATGGTCTCTGCAAAATGTTTGATCTGTGGAATGTCTGGAACATTTTCTGGAATGGAATCAGAATTTTGAACACATTCTGGCATGGATACAGTGTCTGATTCATTCTTAGATTTGAAGTTTGCATCCCAGAAACAATGTTGTGATTGTGAGGATGATTCTGATACAGGAAGACAATGTTTCCGTTTCCTCCTATATTCTACACCTTCTGAATCTACCAAGTAGGATCTTGGCTCTGCACAGATGCCTGTAATCTGTCCAATTTGATCAAAACCTTTGTCTGGATTCGTACCATCTCTTCCTCCCCACAACAGACAAAGTAATCTGCTTGATCTGTCGTAAATAGATTTCTGAATATTACGCTTCTTAAGCAATTGAGCCTTGATGGTTTTACTGTTCTTAGGTTTAGGCTTCAGTAAAGTGGAAATAATGGGTAGCTTAGTTCTAGTTTGTCTGGAAAGCAGTCTTTGGGCAGGTGAGCCAAGAATATTGTCACAAAGTTCTTGATATTAAATTCACTGCATCAACTCTTTCATCAAGCACTGACACACCATCTACATAGAAAGCTGTCTGCTTCAACTCTACTTGATTAACTTGCTTCTTTGTGCAACTCTTTTTTACAACTGTGTGAGGCTTACTTCATTTACAAAACTTTTGAAAGTGGGTCCACCTTCTACACTTGTAGCATTGCTGACCATATGCTAAGCACTTCTCTCTTTCAGACTTATGATTCTTACCACAATTGCGACAGTCAACAATAAAGCTGGACTTGGGTTTTGCTGATTCATGCTTGTGCTGCATTGAGATGGAGTGTGCTCCTTTCTTAGAACTTGCTGGAAAGTTGGGTATCCTCCCTGGAAATCTCGTAGCTGCCACAGGTTGCATGGTGTCCACATTTGCTCTGGAGCCAAATGAACTCATGCTCTTGTCACTTGCAAGCATACTTGTGTTTTTTCTATTACCTCATGGATTTGACAAATCTCAATGGCTTTACTCAATGTTAAATCATGGTCATGAAGCAAAATGTTTCTCACAGCAGCACTTTAACACCACACACAAGACTGTCCTTTATCAGCTCAATTTTAAGTCACCAAAACGACACGTTGTAGCTCTGTTTCTAAGGTCAGTTATACAAGCTGCAAATGTTTCTCCTGGTTTCTGATCTCTCGTGTAAACAAATGCCTCTCTAATGTAAACAAATACCTCTCTAATGTTATATTTGTTTGAGGGTTACACATTTCTCTGAACTTGTGCTTCAGACACTCGGGGTCCTCCTTTGATTCAACCTGTACAATAATATGACAATTTTCAACTTCTCCTTCATATACTGCAGGTGAGTACACAAATGAACGCTCTCTTTCTATGGCCTCTGACCCAGCTACATTTAGCAAAATGAATGCCCTGGTGTGTGCATCTCTACCTGCATAAGCTGCTTGTATAAAAATATCATACTCTTGCTCAAAAATTCTCCTGTTCTCTGCTATATTCTGATCAAACACAAGTGGTAGGGGGTTTTGAAATTAATCTGCCATATTAACACATACCAGCAAAGGGTTTTGCAAATAAGCACAAACATATACTCATGCACATATGCCAGAGACTTATGCCAGTATTTGTAACTTTGTCCAGTGTCTTTGTACTTCCGAATTTATACCTTTTGGGCTTTTCGAATTAATGCTAATGAACAAACTCATAGTACCTTTGAATAATTGGACTTTGCAAAATAAATTTCTTGGGCGGTTTAACACTTTTGTAATATTGTTTGGAAGGCTAAATGCTAAAGTCATTTATCATCATTTTGCCAAAGTCATTTATCATCACTTTAAGAAACATTTCAAACAACTTTATGATGCAAGTGAAATATTCTCGTAATACTGTTTTGCAATAGATCACCTCTTATCAGTGTAAGAAATGTATCAAATAACTGCACAATTCAAATAAATTGGACCGGTCTTGCCCAAAACTCAATAACATTTTGAAGTAGTTGCACTTTACGAATAACTGCATATAGCACACTGAAATGCAACCAAAATGGCAGTACCTTGATAAGCAATTCTTTACAGTGCAAGAAACACACTGTAATGGCATCACTTTGTGAACAGACACATCCACCACAAGAAACTTTTCAAAATGTCTATACTTTGACTGTATTTCATGACATAGTTGTACTTTAAAACACATGCACAGTAATAAGCACACACTGTAAGCAGTTTTACACACTTTGAGATAATTCAAATAACTTTAGCTATGCCCATGATACAATACGAAGTCGTAGTTGTGCCAAAACATAGCACTTTGCCAAAACACATTATATGCCCTTTTTTCTCATTTTGCCTTATTATATTAGTGTTGCTCATTTAAGCCCTTTTCATGACCAATGTGCTTTTCTTGTGCTAGTTTTACTCTAAAACATGCCAGGTTTTGCTTTGAACACATTCGCTTTCCTTTAACATGCTTGTTTTATCTTTAAACATAATCTTGTTTCAAAACATGTTCGTTTTGCTTTACTTTACTGTTCATCATTTCAACAAATACCTTTATTTTCAACATTCTTTTAGCCAACAAACTTTTCATGTTTTCCGTTTGCTCAATAATGTGGTTTGTGCCCTTGTAATGCCCCGTTTTGTCTCTTTTTTTTTATCAAATAAACAGTTTGTGCTACTTCTCATTACCTTTGATTCTTTTCTGGCTCTTTTTGTGCTTGCTTCTCTTGGTTTTACCTTGTCTGTACACCTCGTGGCTCTCTATTTTATTATTTTTGATCCCAGTTCTGACATCATGTTGCTCTCCTACTTTGGACACAATAGAAGAGTCTTCATGGGTTCTTTTCAAGCAGCTTTATTCTATACAAACGCATCACTATAAAGGTTTACTGACTTTAACTTTTAAGTAACTTATGTACAAACTAACAACTACAATCATGCATGCTCTCACTGTGGCTGCTCTTACAAAATGGCACTAGGGAGTGCGTGTGTCTGGAATTTGTGTGCGCACATACAGCACACTTCACTTGCAATCTGATCTACAACACACATCTAAGCAAAGCAAGTTTATATTTAAAGCAACAGTTGTGAAGACAAGTACATGTATTTAAAACAGTGTGTTTAAGATAAAAAGCTGAAAATAATTATTACTCTTTGCTAACTTAAGACATAAGCAAAAATGATACTCAAATGCTGATACATTCTTCATTAAAAAGTAAAAACAGATGATAATAAATATAAGCATATTATTTTTCATATGCCTTCCTCTCGAGTAAGCATTCAAAAATTATCTGCCACCAAAGCCCTCTCTCTCTCTCCAAGTAATAATTTCCATGGCCCACCTCTGGGGCTGACCTCTACTTTCTCAATGATAGCAAACAAAAATGATAGTCTGGAAATTGTTGAATATGCTTGTAGAATGCATTTGAAGATTTTGCCTTTCTAACCTTATAGTTATGTTTATAGATACGATCTCTGAGCTTGCGTTCCGATTTACCAATATAA
>NC_056751.1:559123033-559193033 GCF_019279795.1 Protopterus annectens | reverse complement strand
TTGCTACATTTGTTTGACTATAAGAATACTGTTTAACACCAATTATCTCAGTCTCGATCACATTACTTAAATGTCTGCAAACAGGCAACATCCTATGCAGTGTTAAGGCAGGACAAAGAAGATACAGTAGCAAAAATGCCATCTCAAACCCTTCTAACCAAAATATTCTGTCAAGACTACCCTCCCCAAAACAATTTTTGCTCAGTACAGTTTTCACTATTATGCCAGGCTTACAACTTTGAAAAAGCGGATTCCTAGTGCCACTTTTAACACTGAATCAAGTACCCTCACAATTCTGTACCATGCTTTTTACCATTACCTATTGACTACAACTCCTAACAGCATGCTGTTATTTAATAAGAAATGCATTTTAAATATTTTTAATGAATATATATTTTTTAAAATTATTACATTTTGAAACAGAAAATTTTCAACAGATAACATAACAGTTAATTTAAGAACAAATAAAACTATTTACATTGTGTAATACCATCAATACTTATCCAATAAATTATTGAGCTTTAGCCATGACAAGTGAGCTCATGACAAGTGTTTATGCATAATATTTGATGCCCTAATATAAGCCATTTCCAATTCCACATCACATACATTTTTTTTTGCTAAACCAATACATTCATAAAATGAGAGGTTATTTTTACTTTTCCAATTTATTGAGACAGCTTTTCTTGCAACTGCTAGAAGGGACCAAAGGAGATGTACTTGTGTCTTTGGTATGGATTCTGGAACTGGGACATTAAATAGAATCAAAGAGTTTGTAATGGAGCAATTATCTGACCACAATGTCTCTACAAAGTTTCTGAATTCTAAACAAAATGAAACACCTTTTTGCATTCTAAAACCATATGAAGCCAATTTGCATTCAGAACTTCATCACATCTCCAACACTTTATATTTTGGATTAAAGCCAATTTATGTGAAGTTAAGAAACTTGTAGTATTTCCATGCAAATATTCTCCGAAAAGACAGGTGGTGGTTCTACTTGTGGAATTTAACATTATTTTTTTATTGACGTCTGAAAAAAGTTTAATTCCAGTTGAGTAGCCGCAGTAAGAAATATCAAATGTAAATTCAGATCTTAAGATCTTATAAATTATTGATAAACAATATTTTTGGTCTTTTCATTATCAAAGGAATACAGTAATTTTCCAGGTATGTTTTTTGGAATCATAGTTAATGCTATTTGTAACTTATTATTAATAAATCAAAGCATGTGTTGTATGCTTAACCAACTATTATTACTTAAAATTATACCTAGCCAAAAGATGGCCTGCATTGTAAAATTTACTGCCATCTAAAAACTGGTGCCAAAATTTTAAGCCATTCTCTTTCAGATTTTGTATTTTATTTTAGTTAAATCATTGTAAACAACCATTGGTAAAAGTTATAGAAAACAACAGGACCAATAACTCTTTCAAAAGATAATTACTATTCATAACACTTCTAAACACGGTTAAGATATAGTTTAACAAAAGGAAGATATGCAAAACACTTTCTAGTGTTCAAACAAAACTATTTTTCTTATATCTGTGTGAAAGTCAGTAATCTGGTATCTCAACTGACATTAAAATACTCTCACAAATCCTTTTCCAATTTGATGTACATGTAGCGTTTAACCAATGCCTCACTATATCTAATATAACAGCCTTAGCCACTTTCTTCCCAACTTTTAACATGCCAAACACTAGTCTTTGTTTTTAAGGGAACAAGAAAAAAAATGTAATGATATAAAATGTAATTGTCTAATAATTTCCTGATGGATTAAAACAAAGGATTGTAAAAGAAATAATACTATAGAGGTAACATTGCCATTGTTATTATCATAAACCTATCCTCCATAGTAAAAAAAAAAAAAACATTTTATTCTAAATTATCAATTATTTTTGAAATTGTATTAAAGATTTATAATTTGCTACAGCAGGCTCTTTCCAACAAGATTTTAAAATAGTTCCCAGATATTTGTTTTCCCAATTAAATTTCATATAGTCTTCCATGAAAGTACTTTCTTTTTATTAATTAACAATGTTTCAGTTTTATTATGATTAAACTTTAGACAAGAAATTTTCTCAAAATGTTTTATTGAGTTAGGAATATGCTCTAATGAAGAATCAATATCTCCACTTAATAAAACATCACCTGCAAATAACTGAATTTTAAATACATAATTCTCATCCAAAGAAAATCCCTTTAATTTTTAAATAATCTAGTAAAGTTTGCAAAGGGTTCTATTGATAAGGTGAACAGAATATACTTTCTAATAACCAAATGAAAACAGGTGAATCAGAGACAGAGAAATACAATCTCCCAAAAGTGCAAGAAAAGTAGGGATTTATTTTGCACTCGTCTACCTGTTCTAACCCTAAGAAGTTCCTTCATTCCTGTAACAAAATACATACATATAACATGACAGTGCCACCTCCTCCAGTACAAAGCCACTCCCTCCACAACTGCTATATGCCTCATTATCACCACTCCTTTACAATAGGTCAATTATCAGTTATAGGGAGCACCTAAAATGAAGCCTAGGCAAAGCATTACATTCAATCAAAAACAATGTTCACAAAGTACATTTATTAAGTACTTACCTCATTATCTCGGTTCTTACTTGTGAACCAGCTGTAAAATGAACGTGGCACCTGTTTGTTATGCATCACATCTTGTGTTCTATGCCTTAAAATACATGCCATGTATTACATAACACCACATTACAAGCAACAGTTTTCATACTGTAAATAACATACCTGGTTCAATACACAAAAATAAAAAGCAAACATGAAGCAAAACTTAAAACACTGTGACATTAAAATGTAGTTACAGACAGCAGCAAAGTTGAAAGACGACCGACACGGACTTTGATCTCTTTACTTTCAAACTTAAACACCAAGTTCCCTAACCTATGCAGAAATGTATGCAAACCCTTCCTGGAGCAGTCTGTCTGAAAATAAACACTATTCTAACTCGTATGTTACTAGTGCCTTCATTTTTACAATTAATCTTAACAATGACAAAAGCAGAAGCAAAGATGGGTTTGCTAAATGTCAGAGCACTCTCAATAATAAAATGAGGGATTATGCTTTTCTTTCCTTGAAGGATGTTGATATCTGTACCATTAGAGAAACTTGTTAAATCCAAAATGCACAGGTATATACCTCCATTTAATGTTGCAAATATGATAAAGGTAATGGCATGTAAATCACTATAAAACAATACACAATAGTCATTAATATTCAAAAATGAGCATGCTGTTTGGACAACACAACAATGTAAAGCGAAAAGAACCCAAAGGAAAAAAAAAAAAAAAAAAAAGTCTGATCGCTCAAATCTTCTTCAGCAGCCATACTTACTATCAACAAATGCAGCAACAGAAAACAAAAATATCTGCGCACTCCACAAACAGTAAAGAATATGATCCTACAGTCGCAGGTATTAATGGCGTGGACCACAACACTCCAGCAGTTTACTCTGCCATCAAAATGCTGAAAAATCAAAGGAGTGATCTGTATTAATTCCACAGAAGGCATAAGCTGAACGCATGGGAAAATGAATTCAGGGATCCAAAATTGCTACAGTGCAATGGTCCTGCATTTCCAAAGGTAAGGGATTGCAGAACAATTTGTGTTAGTCTGCATTTTCATTTTCTAAAGGATATGAAGTCTGAAACTCAAACCTCTCTCTTATTATTTATTAAATATAATCCTCAATGATTTGCCAGGAAAACCACAAATTGTATGAAGAACACTCCATAAGACAAAAACCTGAACATTCTAAGAAAATCTGGAAAGGTCAAAGGAATACATAAATATTTTTATTTAATACATTTGAATAGTACCTCTCAACTAATTTAAATGAAGAACAAGAAAACAGACATGGAGGCTACCATTTCATATGACTCCACCATTATAAAACTGTACACTGCACTAAAAGTTAACTTAAAAAAAAATAAATGCCTCCTTTACAAATATATATACTGTAGATTTGACAATTCCAATCAAAAGCAAGCTATATTAATGTTATCTCACTACAACATATGCACTCAAACTAATACAAATACATAAAATCAACCAATGAACATAAGATAGTACATTCTACTACAAACACAACATGAGCATCTTAAGATATAATTACCACAAAAACAGGTGTCAATTCTAAACACTAACTACAAAAAAACAAGGAAAAATCGAAGTAAAGTCTGATTTTATAACAGACAGCAAAACAGAATAAAAAGTTTTTAGGCTTTTCCTGGTTAGGAGTCGCCACAGTGGAATTCCGGTCCGCTAATGATTGGCAGTGGATCTTTATGGTGCCGAGTTGCCAGCCTGACACCCAACCTTCAAAGAAGGCACACCCATTCACGCACGCACCTACCTGCATGTCTTTAATGTCAATCTACCACGGGGAGGACATGCAGACTCCACACAGAAGGCTCTCCAGCCGAGAATCGAATGGGAGAACCTCTTGCTGTGAGGAGACAACCCTAACCGTTGTGCCACCGCGATTGTAGACAGCAAAATAGGATAAATATTTAAAAATATAAGAGAAGCAGATAACTAACCTTCCTGCAGCAAAACTACACTTTAACACCACCACCAAGAAGTACAACACTATAAATAGTTCCAGAGCAACAAACACAATATACACACCAGTTGTTGTGTCTTTCGGCTTTTCCCGGTTAGGGGTTGCCACAGCGGAACTCCGGTCCACTAATAATTGGCAGTTGATTTTTACGTGCTGAGTTGCTGGCCCTAACGCACAACCTTCAATGAAGGTACACCCATTCACGCATGTCTCCATAGAAGACGCTCTGAGAATTGAACAGGACAACGTCTTGCTGTGAGGCGACAATGCTACCGCAGCACCACCACCACCGCGGATGTGTACCTGAAAAAAAATGGAAATTTCCCAAACAAAAGAAAAACAGCCAAAACTCAAAAAAAGCAGAAAAAGACACTATGAAATAGCATCATAAGAGAGAGAAATCCTGGAAAAAACAAAAAAGAAATACAAGAAAGTAAACAAGGTGGGCTTTAAACATACTTCAACACTGGCAATGAGAGATAAACTATAATATAGACTTGCAAACCATTACCCCAGAAAGCTTAAGTACTAACGGACTTTGTCATAATAAAAGGACAAGACAATGTTATAACCACCTTTATTTTCAATACGAGATGGACTACACAGATGCATAAATAGTCCACCATTAGAGAGAAACATCAACATAACAACCACAAACCTAACAAATGCCAACAATATCTTTAAAACAGTAATTAAAAAAATGCATAAGAAGTGGAAAAGACAACAGATCATCATAAGCCACTAACTGAACAAGTAACGCACTTAACAGTAAAGCTCTCTCCCTCAACACAGTACATTGTCTCACATTCAATTAAATTTTGGAAGGCAATGAAATGAAGGTGTAAGGTATGTCACCCAACAGAGTTTTACCTTAAAAGGACACAACAGCAGCACAGAGTACATAAGCACACAGAACATTATGACAACACCAGGCACTAATGTTTGCCAACCCTATGGAATCTTTATGCCCTGTGGAAAACATTAAAAAAATATCTTCAAAAAGTACCACCTAATGCGACAAGCACTATTTCTACACCCAAAGAAATATCCTCAAAACATACTTGACAAAATGCAAACTGGTACACAACACAACCAATAGGAATTAACTACCCATCAAAAATGGCCAGATATGTGCAAAGAAGCAAATCTACCCAAACAATACACAAACCACTTCTTACAAGCCACTGCAGCAACTCTTCTCACAACCAGGAATGGAAGCTAGACAGATGAGCATAACAGGGTATAAAAGTGACACATCACTGTGCTCTTACTACCAGCCAGCAACAGAAGACTTCAAAACACGGGGAAACAACTGGAATTTGGGATCTTTAGAAAACGGAAGACACAAACTACATAGGAAAAAATGGGAATTGTGGGAACAATATATGCAAAGCAGGAACGAGGTTTAAGAGGCAGTATTTGAATGCTCGACTGACAATGACTGGATGGTTTATAAGTGATGTATAGTGTTTACAACTACAGGTGTTTCAAATGTGTCTGTGATGTAAACTGCAACTAAAGTGATATCATTTTGTATGTTTTTCATTTATCTAAATGTAAGATTGCCTTTGTCATGTGTGTATATTTAATAAAGATGTTTGGAAAAACAAAAAAAGTCTTTAAATGTAAAAACAAACATACTGCAAACAGAAAACACAACTCCCTGCAAAAATAATGCACAACACAAAAAAAAAAAATTAACATATCACAAACACAGCGCCATAGAAAAAAATTCACCCAAGTAAAAATCTTTATTTCTATATGTCAAAACCTACTAGTAACTTACACATACATCTAAATTAACATAAATCTAATTTTTCATTACAAGTCTTACACTAAGAAAATAAACCTAATTTTTCATTACAAGTCTTACACTAAGAAGAAAACAAGCCAAGAAGATGCAATATGAAACAGAAGCACAATAAAACAAAATACAATGTGACAAATATATCAATAACTAAAAAAAATTAATTCTTAACTTTTTTCTATTTACTACATGTTCCCAAATAAAAGGATACAACAATTACATAAAAACAAATTTGAATAAAACCAGTGGAACTATTTTTTCTCTTAAAATAAAAGTGGATGAGTACACCACAACACACACAAGAAAACAACTACAAACACTAAACATAAAAAATAACACAACTGTATAGTAGCAATAACCCATGGCCAAGTGTGGCCAATGCTTGATTTACTGACGTTTGGCTTGTCTAACCACTCAGCTTTGCCCTTGTGACCAAACCACAACAACCATGAGTAAATCAAGCATTACCCACACTCAGTCATGAGTTATTGCTAAAAATTGATGACATATTTATGAAACCAAACTAGATTACTATCTTCAATGACCCCAAAAAGTCTGCACAGGATCCTATTGCCGAGTTGTATGACATTAACAAACCCTGGATCCATGAACACACATCAGCAAGACAAGACACATACATATATGCAGGCAAATTAAAAATACTCTGGTAGAATCATAACAGGTTATACAACAAGAAAAAAAAAATGAAATTCGTTAATTTTCATAAAGTGCCCTATTTGTAAAAATAAATGTAAGGAAAATAAAGTAGAAAAACTGCGGAGTTCTTATTGAATCTCAGATCGATCCAAGAATTTATTTTGGTCACAAAGAATGACAGCAATAGTAATGGCAGATCAGAAATCTGAACAATATTCTGAATTTAAAATATTATTAAGCAATAATGAAACGGTCTCCTAGTAGGACATAGCAAATGTGTTTGCAGAAAACTTTTATGCAAACTTCATTGTACAGAATCGAGGAAAACCTGAATAAACTTCTATCACTTTTGTTACAAAATGTTAACATGTAGGCACATTCCCGATCTATTATGGAGGTTGTATTGCTAGCAATTCCCAAAGGGGGAGACTGATCAAACCCATCAGCCTGACAAGAACGATAAGGCTTAAAAACCTCAGCTTTGGCCGGCTAAGAACTTGCTGTATTCAACTGGACGTATAAGAGAATTTAAGTACCTTTATCTGCTCTTTTTTCAAAAGAATACAGTATTTAAATTGATTTTAACTGTGTGGAAGGAATATTAGCTGAACTGGAAGTTAGTCAGTGTTTGCTGAATTTTGTTATTTGCTAGTAATTACAGGTGTGGGGGTAGTCACATTCTTTGATTTCCTGTCCTTGCCTATTTAAGTGGTACAGTGTGAAATATTTTCTGCTTAAAAACCTCAGCTTTGGCCGGCTAAGAACTTGCTATATTCAACTGGACGTATAAGAGAATTTAAGTACCTTTATCTGCTCTTTTTTTCAAAAAAATACAGTATTTAAATTGATTTTAACTGTGTGGAAGGAATATTAACTGAACTGGAAGTTTTCACTCTGCTCTTCAGTTAGTCCCACCCACCCTCCCTGTTTTTGTTTTGGTGTTAATCTTAGTGGCCTTGCAACTGCCCGCTCCTCTTGTAAATTTGTGTTTGGATACTCCTTCTGGGCCCATCTCATTTGCTCACTCAACTGAGTGCAGTGAGATCATATTCCGATTTCAGGCACTCCTACTGTGTACAAAGAGAGCATCTGGGAAACAGAAAAAAAAAAAAATTTAAGCTTGTTTCCTGCCTTTCCTGTTAAGTGGTATAGACTATTTGTAGGCTTCTGAGCCCCCAAGCCCTTCTGTGATGGAGGGAATCCTTCTACCTTAGTTTTTTTTTCTTATAACTAGCCAGTTTTCTAGTTTCAGCACTCAAATCTGTTTCTTTGATCTCAGCACTTGTTCAGAAAAAAAAAAAAAAAAATGTCATCTGCTTTTACTGTACTTGTGTTTCTACCTACTTTTTTTTTTACTTTTGCATCATCTTAAAAGTACTCAATTGTATTTATTACTGCTTGGTGTAACTCATTCTAAGCCTTTTGGTTTAAACACTGGGCTTCGGACCAGTTGTTTTGCACTGAGAGGGTTTGTGGTCTGCACTGTAGTGGCAGAACAGGTAGCTTACATCCTTCTAGGTTGGGAACTGCTGATTGAGGGCTCAGTGTCTGTTATTCTAAAAGTGTATTAATTCTGGTTTAAGCACTTGGGCTTTCAGGCCAGTTATTTTACATTGAGAGGGTTTGTGGTCTGCACTCTTGTGGGAGGACAGGCTGGACTCTGCCCTTCTGAGCTGGGAATTACTGGTTGAAGGCTTATAGTGCATGTAGATCTGAACTGCTTCTTACTGAAGTTGGTGCGCCTTGTTTGCTGTGGCATAGACTGGATTTGGGCCTGCTGGATCTAGCTTTGTTTGTGTAACTTGAGCACTAATCCAGGCATTCTCTAAAGTATTCAATTGTATTTATTACTACTTGGTAGTACCTTGATTAAAGTGTAGCTATCATTCTAAGTCTTTTGGATTAAGCATTTGGGATTCAGACCGGCTGTTTTACATTAGGAAGGTTTGTGGCATGCACTGTGGTGGCAGGACAGGTAGCTTTCATCCTTCTAAGTTGGGAACTGCTGATTGAGAGCCCAGTGTCTGTTATTCTTAAAGTGTATTAGTTCTGGTTTAAGCACTTGGGCTTCAGGCCAGTTATTTTACATTAAGAAGGTTTGTGGTCTGCACTCTTGTGGGAGAAGAGGCTGGACTCTGCCCTTCTGAGCTGGGAATCTCTGGTTAAAGGTTTACAGTGCCTGAATATTTGAACTGTTTCTTACTGAAATTGGTACACCTTGTTTGCTGTAGCATAGACTAGATCCAGGCCTGCTGAATCTAGCTTTGTTTATATGCTTGTTGTTTGTTTGCTTGTTATTTCCCTGGAATGCTAATTCCACCTAATACGCGGCTTCTCAGCGCTTCTGTGGATCACTAGTGATATCTGCATTGCTTACTGTACTTATTTCCTTATTTCACTTGAAAGAAAGTTACTGTTTGTCGTTTTTGCATTTAAGTTACCTGTAACACATTGCACAAGTTACCTGGCACTTGCTCACTAAAGCAATTATATAAGTCAGCACTAAAAATTAAAAGCACTACACCCTCACTCCCCACTGGCCCTGGTTTTCAATTATTAAGGAATTCCCAATATTATTCTAGTATGTCCAAAGGTCAGTTGTCAATCTCCTCTCCAGTCCAGCTGGTGAATCTGGGAATCTTGAGGCAATGTTACAACTGCCTCATGTACACAGACAACCCTCTCCTCCTCCCAACAAATTCCAACACATGTGAGAGATGCAACCATATAGCCAAACTGGAGGCTAAGCTCTCTCAACTCAGTACTGGCATAACCAGTCAGGAGGAGAAGGAAACCACACTCACTACAATTCCAGTCTCCCATAGACCTACCATGACAGCAAACCAAACACATAATCACACAAAAACATACTCAGAGGCTCTAAATAAAGATCTGCTGAAGCAGCAGAGACCTCCAAAGCAGACACCCAAGCAGCCGCTACCCCAAAACAAAACACATGCAACACATATCTCACAAAGCCAGTGTGCCAAACAGTCACAGCCCTTAAGACTAAACAACACACCTGATACACTTGTAATAGGTGACTCTATCGTCAGGCACACTGACGTCCCGCTCACCAGGCTGAACAAGGAGAGGGTCACAGTGAGCAGCCTGTCGGGCGCTAGGATCCGCCACATAACACAAGCACTCAGGTCACTCCAAGGCAAGTACAAATATGACTCAGTCATTGTCCATGCTGGTGTGAATGACCTGAGACGTACCTCCCTGGACTACATGAAAAGAGACATAAAGGAGCTCTCTGAGCATGTAGCCCAGGCCTGTATGACCCTGACCTTGAGTAGCATCTTACCCTCACCAAGAATGATGCCGCAATATGAAGACAAGATGATCAATTTCAACAATTGGCTTAAGTACTGGTGTCATTCAAAGGGGATCCAATGCCTGTCAGCTTGGGATGATATGCTCGACAAGCCACGATGCTTCGCTAGGGACGGCTTGCACCTGTCACCACTGGGCTTTCGGATATTGGCAAAGGCTCTTGCTACCCCCATAGTGCCTTTTTTAGGCAAGGCTCAAAAGACAAACCCACCTCCATAGGTATCACAAGGGATAAGAAACTAAGAGTAATGCTACTCAACGCCAGAAGTCTAAACCTCAAGATGCACGCACTCGAAACTCTCCTTAGCATGGAGAACATCGATATCTGTGCAGTAACAGAAACCTGGTTCAGGGCTCCCGAGAGCACCCCAGCACTTCCAGATTATACCTCATACCATGCTTTTCGGCCCCAAAACTTGGACCGAACCACAAAAGGAGGGGGAGTATCGATATTCATCAAAGATACCCACACCTCCAGGTTGGTGGCAAAGCACGAAGCATCAGAGACTATCCATGTGCAACTAACAGTGGGTAAAACTGCCTTCCAGTTTATAGCCTGCTACAGACCACCCCCCAAACCCAGGAACCCCACTCGGCCTTCCTGAGAACACTGGAAAATATGAAAGTCTCTCCAAACACCATTATATTGGGCGACTTCAACTATCCAAACACAGACTGGGAGCATTACTCTAGCTCCAACACCCTAGCCCAAAGGTTCCTAGAATTTATAAACTCAAATGCTATGGAACAACTTGTTACCACTCCCATAAGAGGGGAAAACATATTGGACCTGATCATCACCAACATGGGGACTCTATGCTCCAGACCAGAAGTGTATCCCTCACTGGTAAGATCAGACCATAAACTAATCTCACTGGATATTCACATCCCGACCCCACTCCCTGCCCAGAAAACCACAGTGAAAAACTTCTCTAAAGCAAATTTCACACTCCTCAAAACTGAGGTGGAATCCTTCAAAGCCCCCGGGCCTGTGGAAAATACAGCCCAGACCGCAGAATCCTTTATAAAACGCATTCTATGAACACCTTCAGGAATGCATGGATCATGCGATCCCAAATAAAACCAAGACCCAATCCTCCAAAGGCAGGCGTCCTGTCTGGTGGACCCCAGCCATAAACAAACTATACAATAGAAGGAGGAAGCTACTAAATGATAGAGCAAAATCCCAAAAAGGGAAGGCATCACTGATCAGTATTAGCAAAAAACTACGGGCACACATAAAATTGTCTAAGGCCAGCTTCGAGAGAAAAATTGCACAGGACACTAAGGATAATCACAAGGCTTTCTTTAGTTATGTTAGGAACCTGGGTGGTAATTCACAGATATGCTCAGAATTAGTCCAAAATGACAAAAAATACACCGAACCCACAGACATTGCCAACATCCTAGCTGACCTGTTCAGCGCAAACTCCCCCCCCCACCAAAAGGGCAAATATCTATCCCAGCAGAGTGCTGCCCCCCTGACATCTCAGATGCTCAGGTAAGAGCCGCCCTCTCCAAAGCAAAAAACACAGCATCAATGGGACCAGATGGTGTCCCGGAGAGCGTCCTACATAAACTCCAAGAAGAGCTAAACCCAAAAAACTACTGTTCAATCTCAGCCTTACTACAGGATATGTGCCCAAAGAGTGGCGTACAGCAACAGTGGTCCTTCTCCATAAAGGTGGTGCCTCAACGGATCCTGGAAACTATCGCCCCATAAGCCTGACTAGCTTGGTCTGCAAAGCTATGGAAAGGATCATCATGGACCTCATAAATAAAGATATTGGTGACCTACAAACACTGGATCCTACCCAGTTCGGCTTTGTTAAGGGCAGATCCTGCCTCTTAAACCTGGTTGATTTCTTTGAAACAATTTCTTTGAAACAGTCACCAAGGCCACTGACGAGGGGAAGGTGGTCCACACAGCCTACCTGGACCTCGCAAAAGCCTTCGATACAATACCCCACTCGGGCATTATAGATAAGCTCACCAGCTTAAATATAAACCCCTATGTCACTAGATGGATTGCAAACTGGCTCAAGGACAGAACCCACATGGTTAGAATTGCTGGAGCCATGTCAGTCTCCAAACCAGTTACAAGTGGTGTCCCACAAGGCTCAGTCCTGGGACCTCTCTTGTTCGGTATATATTTCTCGGAGGTACAGGCCAACACGGAAGGACTGTGGCTGACCAAGTTCGCAGATGACTGCAAACTGGGCGCCATAATAGACTCTCCAGCCGACACAAGCATCCTCCAAAAGGGCCTCATAGAAACAGACAACTGGTGCCAGAGCCATGACCTCAAGCTAAATGCCAAAAAGTGTATAGTCATCCCCTTTGGCAAAAACAGTGCCCACAAATTACCACATAGGTGGTAATCCATTAAGTACAGAAGAAGTAATTAGGGACCTGGGGACCCAAGTTGATAGCAATCTCTCATTTGACAACCACGTGGCCAAAGTGGTTAGAAAAACATTTTATATAGCCCACCTAATCATGAAGGGATTCACATCTAGATCAGGGGAGGTAATCGTGCCTCTTTACTCATCCCTCATCAGGCCCATAATTGAGTACAATGCCCTTTTGGGATGTACCTTACCAGACAACTGCAGCAACTGGAAAGACCCCAAAAGTACCTCACCAAGAGGATCAAAGGGCTCAAACAGATGCCATATGCTGCCCGGTTAAAGAAACTCCAGCTCTACTCAGTGGCATACCGCCTGTTCAGAGGCGATCTGTGCCTGATATAAAGCCATGTCCAACCTGGAATTAATGGACATGCTGCACCTCAGAAAATCCAAATCCCATCGAGCCACGCTCGAGAGACTTGAACCTCAGCACTGAAATAAATAGGACATGCTGGAGGGACAGATTCATAACAGAGAGGCTCCCTTCACTCTGGAATAAAATCCCAGTCCAGGTTAGGCAGAGTCCCTCATTGACTCTCTTCAAGAGGAATCTTGATGAGTGGATGGGAGATCGTAGGTTTACCCCGGGTATCACTTCTGTGTCACTGTTAGACAGAGGCACAGTATACTAACCTCGAAAAAGGGCATAGCAAAATAAATTTAAAATGGGTGGCGAAAGCCAAACACATTCTGGCTAGGCTTATAAATGCCCTAGGGCAGATAGCCTAGTATGAACCTATAAAAATCATGAAGACACTCAAAAACGGAACATATTAAAACAAATCATGAAGACAGTCAAAAATGGAACATATTAAAACAAAGACTTCTACTAGCTTGTTAAGGGCAGACCTTGCATTTTGAATCTATTGGCATTCTTCGAAGAAAACGAAAATAAAGAAAGCTGTACTCCTCTGTCTTGACACGCCAGACCCCAACCTAGGTCTCTATAATAACGGAGATAATCCAGTAAAAACAAAAGTTTATTGTGCAAAGAAGTTGCATTGCGAGCTTCATCAGAACAGCCTGGTGTATGAAAGTCCTTGACATCATGAAAAGTTGGACTCAACTAAACAAGATGGGACTACACTCTGTTCTGCAACATCTGATCCAGCTCTGCTTGAAAGTCTATGTCTGGAATTGAGCAGCACCTTCCAAGATTATAGAATAAGCTTCCAACTGCAAGATGACAGTCATTACCTTCCTTCATAAATAATCTTGATAAAGTAGCCACTATCAATATGGTGTTATGGCAAATATGCATCTTAAAGGCAGGTAGGTTGTATGACTGCAATCTAATCTATAATGCATTAGTATTTTCTATCTCATAACCTGTTTAGAGGTTTCGCGTTTGTGTTCATGTGGTAAAATTTAATCTATCAAGTTTGCATCCAATCCTCAAGTATCCACAACTTCACGACATAGTCTCACATACTATACTGCCCCGTCTACTGCAATTCCTTAGAATTCTAACAGTTATAGATTGAGATCACGGGGGGGGGGGTGTCTAGGATGCTGACAGGCTAGCAGATCTTTTCTATTTTATTTAATTTCTGACAGGAAATTATATTTCTAAGTTATCCTATTCAGTTTTTTTTTTTTAAACTAAAAACTACTACCTTGAGTTGTTCTGAAGGATAGCTTCTTCGTATATATCATAATTTTTCTATCAAACATTTGCTTAGAAAAAGTCCTCACCTGGATTACAGAATGAGTCACACTAAGACAAGTTCACAACAATCATCCATGAAAAATGATTTTCAGAATGTTTTAACCAACATTCAAGAACTTTCAATGAAAATGGATAAAATAAACTACTCTAAGAAAAAAAAAACGAATGAAACAAATACAAGAGCCTTTTAATCAGTAGAAAATTCAAATATCAGCAACAGAAGATGCCTTAAATGACATGGAAGGGAGATTAACAGAAGATGAAAACAATGAATTCTTGTTAAGACAGAATACTCTACCTTTGAGCAAAATTGAAGACTTGGAGAATAGATCTGGGAGAACATCTGTATCTTTTGTTTACCTCAGAAGACTGAAGGTTAAAATATGACAAACTTAACATCCTGGCTCCCTAAAATTCTTGATTTACCAGAAGCAATGTAATTTGGAACTGAAAGAGCTCATAAATCCTTGGTTGCATCATCTATATCTAAAACTAATCCATCTCTGAGATCTACTATAGTGAGATAAATAAAATTTCATAATAACTACTGAACTGCAGTGATGTCTAATAGAAAAAGCATTCTTCCTCTATTTAAATAATTAAAGAGGAGACACATCAATGTGCACCTGCTATTTCCAACCAGACTTAAAATATTACTACCAGATGAAATTAAAATTTTTCATGAACTTGACAATGCTAAGACATTTCTAAAAATGAAAAATAAAATAGAACAATTAGAATATATGGAATGGAACAGCAGCTCCTTGAAAAGAGAAGCAGAAAGAAACTGGAAAACTAATGAAAAAAAGAAGAAATGAAATGAAAAATGACACTTTAAACACCATAATTAGGCTTACAATTTTATCAGTTATTAATTACTCATGATCCTTTCTTAACATAGCTTGGATGCATTCTTAAATAAGGCAAGTACTTTTTCATTTGATCTATTTTTATTTTTCAGTTTAAAGTTAATAATTTATTTATTTTATTTATTTATTTATTTATTTTATTTTACATTTGTTAACCGGGAAAGTCCGACTGGACGGAGGTCCATTTACAGCGGAGTCCCGGGGAGAAAAGCTCCACTAATACAGCTACATGTTTAGAGGTAATATACACAATACTAGATATTATTTATAATACAAGATATACACAATACTAGATATTATTTATAATACAAGATATAAAAAAACAATATGAAGAAGTGATTTGTATAAAACTAATGAAAGGACTACATTGTATCAATACAATCATCAGATATATCACATATGATAGCATGATCAGACAAACTTTGCTGATGCAGGACTGAGCATGAGCACAGAAAGGCACTGTATATCAGTTTTGAGGAGAATTTAGTACTGTAGTATAGAGATAGAAAGCAGGATGTAGAGTGGGTCGGAAGTATTTGGGTAATTAACATTTATATACATATATTTAACATAAGTCTATTAATGAGATTGAAAAATAAAACAAGTTATAATAAGTTGACTAATTACACACTAATGCTGTCTAGTTTGCATAAAAGTTACTATATTAAAGTGGTTATTTTGTATAGGTCAAAGAATATATACAGATAACTAATAATGCAAGAAGGATCTGGGGTTTGTAGTTCATTAATCTTTTATCATTATGTTTATTTTTATGGCTTGATGGACTAAATCAAAATTACAAATAGAATTACAACTGCGTATCTTCTTTACAGTCCTACTTCTGGTGAAGGCGCTGGGGGGGGGGGGGGAGAGTATGATCCAGACTTAAGTTTATCTAAAAAATCTTTTATAACAAATGATATGAAGCCTAAAATTAGCAAAGTGCTTTATTTAAAAAAGATAGTTGTTGTCATTTAAGTATACATAAAATTAATGGAATCTCTCAATTTACTTTTGCTCTCTCTGACTCATTGAACAGTCATAATTCAGATTTTGGCAGTTGAATGTAAAGCTATACTGGCTAGTCATAGAACAATTAGAGCTCAAGCACTTATAATTAAGCAAGATGAAGCTTTCTGATGTTATGCTTAACTTGATTTTTCCTGCCAACTTCACAAGCTTGTTGAGGGTAGGATGACTGAAAATAGTTAAAGACTAGAGTGACTTTACATCAGACTTCATACATTAGAGAGACAGGAATTATTTCTACTATTGATTTAAAGTGTTAAGTTTCATTTTAACATTCCTGTATAACAAGTTTCATATGTAAAGCAATGCTTAGTGTGTTCGGTCATTGCCTTTTGGTGAAGGGTTAGGCTTATTAGATTAACTGACAGTGTGGTTTGACCGCAGCCCTTCTCAAAGGAAAAGAGTGAAAAAAAGTGTAAATGTATATGTCTAGAAAATGTATCTTCCAATTTATTTCCATGGGACTTCTAGTTGCATCACTTAACTCTTAGTTTATTTTAATCACTCATAATATTAATAGCTTTAATGATAATTTTCATCTTATAATAGAGTAAAACAGCTGCTGTTTGATTAATCATGTGGATGCTGCCTCTGTGTCCCAACCAAGATACCACTGCTACATTTACTTAAATATTAATGAAGATATAAGAAATTGTGGCGAGCTGTTATGCCTAGCATTGTGCATCGATGTGCAGAGCTTCCAGTTGTTAAAACAGGGTTGTTGTTAGTAATATTTAGAAATTGCAGAACTGAGTGTGAAGCAGTTTTGCAGCCTCGTTTGAGTCATGAACACAGGAGTGTTTATGGTGTAGAGAGAGATGTTAAGTAGTAGCATGACGAGGGGAACTTGCTAAGCGCTGAATCATTCCAAAATGCGCATTTCTTATTTTTTGCTGAATTCTTCATTCAGTTGCAACCATTTCAATAGCAAAAGTCATCTTTCTAACGTGTCATTTCCTTAGCAAGTCATGGGTTTTTTTGTGGGATGATGATGGGGACTGTCTGTAAGGTACCTACATCATCCAGCTACTGCAGCAATATGCTTGTTGCAACACTCACACATGACATGTTCAAGAAACTTGGGCTGTCATTTATTGTTATTGCAGAGAATGCTTACAATAGCAAGATATGCTGAGAGGGTCAAGCTAAACTATGACGAATAATCTGTGGGTAAGCTTTAACTTGGTTTATTTTTCATGTCCCAGATTGTATGTATTAAAGGAAAGGACAGTAGTACTGATTAGTTGTTACACTGCAGCTTATAATCTGAAATAAATAAAATTTACTAGTTTACCCTTCACTTTTACAAATTTGGGAGATTTGATGTTATAAGTAAACATTACCACTTACTTTAGACATTTTACTGAACAAAATAGTAGAGGACTGTGGAAGTTACCCATGAAACTGAAAACTTAGATGGCAGTCTCTCTGAGTTTGTTTTAGTTTGGTTACTTTGACTATTTGCTTGTGGACACTGGAGTGATGGTGTATTTTCTCTTCCTTTTAGCATAGTAGAAAATTAGAAGCGGATTTCACTGTTGGGATGTTTGCATTATTTTTATGGAGTTTGACACTTGGCTAATGCTTAGCATAAATACTGCAGTTGAACTATGTTAGACCTCTGACCGATGCCCTTTACATACGCACGCACCTACCTGCATGTCTTTAAATCACTCCACCGTGGGGAGGACATGCAGACTCCGGTTCGATTTTCATCTGGAACGCCTTCTCTGCAGACAACCTCTTGCTGTGAGGCGACACCTCAACCGCTGCACCACCGTGACCTCAAGAGAAGTAATTTAACAACATTTCTAAGTCTATTTACATCACAAATTATTTTTCTACAAGAACCACATTTATTACAAGATGATACAAATGAGCTTAGTACTACATATTACACAGCACTAAGTAGTTCCCATTACAAACGTGAAAAGAGATGGTAGCAATTTTATGGAAAAACTCTTTACCAATTCCCAACATATTAAACACATACAGTGATGACAAAGACATGTTTTGCTCAGTAACAATGGAAATAAAAAAGGAAATTATATACTTTCATTAATGTTCACTGTATACTTTGTATTGGTGTTACAACATTTAAACATCAACTAGAACATATAATACAACTTTCAAAAGATAGTATAATTTTGGCAGGAGACTAAAAGATAGTATAATTTTGGCAGGAGACTTTAATTGTATAAAGTATGACGATTCTAATACTACATGAAAACAAAGAATATTGGCATCGGCTAAGGCATTAAAAAAGCTCATAAATTCATTCCAGATTAAAGATATTAATGAACTTTCAAATTCACTTTTCTATACTCATTTTTCTCATAGACATGGAACTCCATCAAGAATAAATAGTGAACATGAAACAACTTTTACTAACTGGACATAATGCCATAACATTTGAACTTGTATTAAACACTAGCAACAGCATTTCCATTAAAAGGATACCAGTTTATATAACTAGCTTAAAAGATTTTAAAGAATTAATAACAAGATTCAAACTTTCATTGAAATCAATTACACAGAAGTTATATCTGAAATTTATGTATGGGATGCTCTAAAAACATATTTAAATTGTAAAATAAAAAAATAGTGTGTTGTTAAGAAAAGCAATGGGATAAAAATTTGATAGATTTGCAGGAAAAAATGATAAACAAAATGGATCAAAAAGGACAAAACAATGTGACAACAGAAAAATATCTTGAAATTTTAAATCGTAGAACTAGGATACATTTAGAGAAGATTAAATAATTTCTATAAACCCAAATATCTATGCATAAATTAGCTTTCAGAACAAACATATATTAACCCTAATCACATTAAAGAACTGTATTCCCTGAAAGTAAGAAAAGTAACTGCAATAAATGACTTTTTAAAAATATTTAGAGTCCTTTAATAAAATTAATCAATATAATCCAACAACGGATTCATTAAAAATAATTAAAACCTTTATTAAGAAATATACTAAAAACAGGCTGACTGAAGAGCAAAGGAATGGATGGAGAATACTTCTTAAACAATCTGAATTACAGAGCTACACAAGTATATTTTTCGCACTTTAATTGTTCAGAGTTTCTTAACAGCCCTGCGCTGGTTGTATTTATTTTGCTCATCGGTACTGCATTTTTATTTATTTGTGTAACAGTTCTGCAATAGTTACTGTGGGGTTTTTATTTATTTGTTTGACTGAATTATTTACTTTTGTGTCTCCATTTATATAATTGCTGATCTGTGGTTGAATTTTTGTTGTTCTTCCGCCCACCCACCCCACTGCAGTTGGGCTCATAGTTGTTGCTTTTGCTGTTGCCCGCCCCTACTGTAAATTTGATAAGGGACATTCCCAGACACATCTCATTAGCTCATTCTACCCAATACAGAGATCATTTGGGAAGGTCAAACCCCCTTTGTTCCTTAACCTTGAATTTTCTTCTGTTCCTCCTCGCTTCCTTTCAAATTCAGGCTTCTTTTTCTGCATTTGTGCTTCCTCCTCCTGCTCCATTACTTCATCTTGCTTTTTCTGCTACTTGCTGTGGTTTGTTCTCTAAAGTGTTCAGCTGCATCCTGTTGCCTTTGTTACTGCTCGTTTATAGCCTGTTTAAATTGTGTTATTCTAAGCCACTTAGTTTTGGTTTAAGCACTTGGGCTTTAGGCTAACCTCTTAGCTCTCCCTGGCTTTTTCGGTCAGATTATGAAAAATATGGATGAGTAATTTCCTACAGTTTCTCCTGCTAGTCTGGTTGATATAGGCATCCTGAGACAGTGCGGCAACTGCCTTATAAACACAGATAACCACCTACTACTACCACCTAGGAACACAATTTGTGAGAGATGCAATTACATTAGGAATCTAGAGTCCAAGCTCTCTCTCCCTCACAAGCCAGAATATCTGGCACTGAAAAGGCTGTCAACACAATCACTACACCTCAAAACACCACCCACACAACACATGCCCACATATGTGGAGGTCCTTAACAAAAACATACCCAAACAAAGGAGACCTCCGAGGCAAATATACACGCCATCTCCACAGCCCTACACACCACATAACACTCACAGTTCACATATCTCTGTCTCACAACCACTAAGGCTTAACCATAAACCCAACATATTAGTCACAGGTGACTCCACTGTGAGACACACAGATGTGCCTCTCACCAGGCTGGATAAGGAGAAAGTCACGGTTAGTTGTCTGTCAGGGGCCAGAATCCACCATATCACAGACGCACTCAAGTCTCTCAACAACAGGTACTGTTACGACTCTGTCATAATCCATGTTGGTGTGAATGACTTGAGATGTACCTCCCTGGACTATATGAAGAGAGACATGATTGAACTCACTGAATATGTGCCCCAGGCAGGTATGCCCCTAGCCTTAAGCAGCATTCTACCGTCACTCAGAATAATGCCTGAATACAAACAGAAAATTATTGACTTTAACAACTGGCTTAGTTTCTGGTGTCATTCCAGGGGGATCCAGTACTTGACAGCCTGGGAAGATATGAACAGCAGACCACGATGCTTTGCCAGCGATGGCCTGCATCTGTCTCACCTGGGCTTCAGGATTCAGGCAAAGGCTCTTGTCTCCCCTATAGTGCCTTTTTTAGGAAAGTGATGAGGTTAAACCTACCAGCATAAAAATTTCAACAAAACAAATTAAAGGCTATGCTGCTAAATGCTAGGAGACTAAACACAAAACTGCACTTATTGCTAACATTCCTAACCCTGGAAAATGCTGACATCTGTGTGGTCATAGAAACCTGGTTCAAAGCTGTGGAGAGCACCCCAACCTTACCTGGTTACTCATCCTATCACACATTCAGACCCCAAATTGTGGGTAGTAAAGCCAAAGGAGGTAGTGTTTCAATATATATTAAAGACACACCTCCAGGCTGGTCAAACAGTATGACGCACAGGAGACACGCCAGGTGCAGTTAACTATTGGCAAGACCCCTATACAAAATAACAGCTAGCTACTGGCCCCCAAATCTGATTCAACCCTTTACCCTGATCCTGGGTGATTTTAACTACCCAAACACAGACTGGAAGGACTACTCTTGCCAGAACACAAATACTCAAAGTTTCCTCGATTTTGTAAATCCAAATGCTTTGGAACAGCTAGTCGATACCCCCACAAGAGGTGATATCATCTTGGACTTAGTATTAACTAATATGAGTAGCCACTGCAGCATCCCTACAGTATCATCCTCCCTTGTAAGATCCAACCATAAAGTGGTCACGTTTGAAGTCACCATCAAAAAAACTTCTCCAAAGCTGATTATACCATCCCTCACAGCTTCACAGCCCCCTCCCCCTCTCTAGGAACTGGCACCAGTATCCAAAACTATACCAAAATTACTATATGAACATTTTTAAATGCACAGAATCAGGAACACCTGACAAGACTAAATCATCCTCCATGAGGAAGAGTAAACCTCTCTGGTGCACATCTGCAATACATAAACTCTATAACAGAAGAAAAAAATTGCTGACCAAGAAGGAGCAGGTGCCCAATATGAATCGATCTCTCCCCAGCCTATACAAGAAAATAAGAGCACTGGTGAAATCCTCCAAAGCAAACTTCCAGTCCAAATTGGCCACATCTACTAGAGAAAATCATAAGGCCTTCTTCACATGTGTAATCTCAAAGGTAGCACCCAGATCTGTTCAGAACTGATGGTCAAGGACACCACATATACAAATGCCGTAGACATAGCAAACTAGGCACCCTATTCAACCAAAACCAGAGTACTGGTTTTTGTCCCAGCTGAGTGGAGGACAGCCACTGACATCCCTTTACACAAAGGTGGAGCATCCACTGATCCGGGATATTATAGACCCACAAGCCTAACTAGACTGATCTGCAAGGCCATGGAACGGATTATCATGGACCTCATAAACAAGGACATTGGCAACCTCCAAACACTCAATCCCACACAGTTTGGTTTCGTCAAGGGGAAGTTATGTCTGTTAAATTTGTTGACTTTGAAACAGTCACCAAAGCCATGGAGGAGGGGAAGACAGTGCACACTGTCTACCTTGACCTGGCCAAAGCCTTCGACACTATTCCCCACTCGGGCATAATGGATAAACTCTCTCAACTAGGCATCAATCTGTATGTTACCAGATGGGTAGCAAACTGGCTTACTGACAGAACCCACCTATTCAAAATAGGGGAAGCCACCTCAAGCAGTAGACCCGTGTCGAGTGGCATACCCCAGGGTTCCGTCTTGGGGCCGCTGTTATTTGGGATATACTTTTCTGAGGTACAGGCCAAAACCAGTGGGCTATGGCTGGCCAAGTTTGTAGATGACTGCAAGTTGGGAGCTGTCATCAATTCCCCTAGTGACGTGAACATCCCAAACAAATATGACTGGTGCCAGAAACATGGCCTCAAGCTGAATACAAAATGCATCATCATCATCCTTTTGGGGAGAGGGATGTCCTCACAAATTATCACATTTTGATTTTATTTAACATTTGTTGACCGGGAAAGTCCGACTAGGTTCCACAGATCCTGTTTTCAGCGGAGGCCCGGGGAGAAATGCTCCAGAAATTAATAATGTTCCAAGCACGCAATCAGTCGTGAGGGTTTTGGGCACCCAGATTGATACCGACCTGACTTTTGACCACCATCCATGTTGCTTCCATTGTATGGAAAGCTTTCTACATGGCCAATCTCATAAGTAAGGGTATCTCATCCAGGGACAAGGAGGTCATAACATCCCTGTATTCTTCCCTTATAAGACCCATTATTGAGTGCAATGCCCCATTCGGCGTGTACCTGGAGCTGGAGAGACCACAGAGGTTCCTCACCAGGAGGATCCAGGGCCTCAAAAATCTACCATACACAGATAGAAACCCTATGCCTCTACTCTGTTTCAAACAGACTCCTCAGAGGCAACCTCTGTCTGGCATGCAAGCCAATCTCGGACCCCGCCTCGATGGGACTGCTGCATATCTGCAAGTCAAGCTCCACTCGAGTAACCCACACATGCGGCCTCAACTTGGTCTGTGACATCAATAGAACTTGCTGGCAGGACAGATTTGTGTCCCAGAGACTCCCCCATCTATGGAATAAACTCCCTCTCCACATCAAGCAGAGTACTTACCCCCTTGTTAAGCGCAATCTAGATAACTGGATGGGAAATAGAAAATACATCTCTGGGATTCCAGCCGTCCCTGCTGGACAGGGGCATTGGGTGCCGATTTGTCTATGCATGGGCTAAACTTCTAGCTAGGCTTATAAGGGCCTCAGGGCCAATAGCCTAGTAACTTCCTATGAACCTATGATAAGAAATTAATAGATAAGCTTACAATAATGCCGAACTTAAAAGTCAAATAAACTAAAACCTAACAAAGCACCTGGTAATGATGGCAGAATATTGGAACTATATAAATTATTACATAAAGAAGCTTTATACATTTTGTTTAAAGTTTTTCAAATGGTTAGATGCATTAAGTTTTTCAAATGATTAGATGTAACAAAAGTTCCTCCATCCTGGAAATACACACTTATTTCCCCAATTTCAAATGATGATAAAAATCCAGCAATGTTCCTCTTACAGGCCAATTTCACTTTTAAATATGGATTAAAAAATATGCACAGCTATATACTTCTAGATTACAATTACCATACATGATTAATAATGATCAAACTGGATTTATAATAAACAGGAACACATATGATAATGTTAAAAAGAATATTAACTAATAGATTTTGCTAATAATAAAAAGATAGTTTGACATTAAGTTTAGACATAAACAATGCTTTTGTCTCAGTTAATTGGAAATATTTATTACTGGTGTTAGAAGAGGATAATTTCTCTAACAGTTTTTCACAGCTCATTAATTTACTTTATACAAATTCTTACTTACATAAAAATAGGGACTTGTATATCAGAGTCAATTTCTAAATTATTTACTTTAATTATGGAACCATCTGCAAACTACACAAGATCAAGAACAGATAACGACATACAGATAAATAATAAATTAAATTCTAAGACATTATTGGTTGCAGGTGACAGTCTTCTAACTTTAAATGATAATAAAAGTTCTCTTAAGGCTGTATTTAAAGTAAACAAATATTTTACTCAAACACCAATATTACAAATTTGGAAGAAAGATTTTCTGAATATGTAGAGATAAAAAAATACCTATTTGGGAATAATTATAATTTTAACAGATATTAAGAATACAACAGAAGAAAAGTATCATAATAGTCTAGGTACTACTAATAGCCTTATTAATAAATGGAACAAGTTTCCTTTTCCTATGGAAGGGAGAATTTCTTTAATAAAAATGACTTTTACCAAAGGTTTTATATATAATGCAACACTTTCACAACCTCTTCCTAAAAAGCATAAAATAGTTTAATTTCCCAATTCTTATTTTTTTTTTGTATCCTAATAAATCTAGATTGGGATTAAAGCACCATGTAAGAGATTGGTCTCTGGGTGGAATAGGTATGCCAGATATGTAGCTATATTCTTTATCGTCAATTATAAAAACAATCTCCTTATTGTATTTGGAGCATTTCTCCCCGTGCCTCCACTGAAAATTGGCTTTGTTCCAAGTTGGACTTTCCCGGTTAAAAAATGTTAAATAAATAAAATAAATAAAAACAATAATGCTAAATGGAAAAACATACAAGAAAGTACATGTATGGAATCAAATCACATACACACAGCAAAATATAACAAATAATAAATTCCTCTGGATGTTAAACAATTTATATACTAGAAAATAGCAGTGCAATCAATTCATCTTATATTCACTTAATGTTAATTACCTTTAGAAATTTGACTTATAAGAATCCAGGATGCAAGGCATGTTTTTTTGTTATTTGCTATAGCATGTACACAAAATATATGTACTTTTAACTTGTATAAAATAAACAAAATATTTGAGGGGAATAATCTGATATACTGGAATCAACTGATGGATGGAGAAAACCTGCAAACTGTTGAATATTGAACTACTAAAAGACACGTGGTTAGATATACAGAATTGATTTTCAATAGAAAATTAAATTAATAAAACCTTCAATAAAATTTTGTACCAAATTTCACTGGATTTCTTAATTGCATTATTAGATCAGAGAATAATGGAAAAATTACCTTTTTCTACAATATACAAGGTTACTAAAAATGCAGCAGAACATTTAATGAAAGCTACTGGGATTATTTCAAAATCATAAATAATTGTTACTAAAATAAAGAAGATACAAAATGTATGCTGGCATCTTCAAAATATACTGCATCTTCTATAAAGTGGAAATTGTTTACATAGAAATTTATACATAAAACTTTCATAACTGCATAGAATAGTATAAGAAAAAAGTAGCACGTCGGAGAAAAAAAGAAATGTTAAAGCTGATTGGCAACATATGTTTTTTGGCTGTGAAGTTATTACACCATTCTGGGGTAATATTGTTTTTCTACAGGCTTTATTTAATGATAAATTCACTTTCACCAAATCATTAATCCTATTCAACACACCAATACGTGACTGTAAAGATAATAAACTGCCCACTTACAGGCAAGGAAAATAATCACAGAGAATTTGAAGACTGAACAAACTCCTAACACTGAAAGAATTCATAAATCCCACAACGGGCATTTGTCAATACAAACTTTTAAATCACAAAGAATTGGAAGAATGTTTGCCAATGCTGAAAGAATTAATAAATACTGCAAACGACATTTGTCAATACAAACTTTTAATGATCAAGATGAGGACAACCAGAATTATGACTTTTTACAACACCGGATGAAACTCAATGAACTGCTAAATAAACAGATGCAATCTTGTTATAGCAACAAGGATTTTTCTTTATATAGCAAGAATAGAGTGCAAGTTACATAGCAGACACCTTTGTAAACAGTTGTTTTTTGCTGTGGCTTATTTTTTTTAAAATAGTTAATTGGTCAAAATCTGTCATTTATCAGTTATAATTAATACAGATATTACAAAAAAAAAAAAGGTCTCAGACTGATACATAACTCACTAATCGAATCATTGTTTTCCTCTTAAAAAGTTCATGAAAACAGGCAACAAAAGTTACAGAAAGTACAGTGCATTCTGACTTACCAAAGGCAAGTAATAAAAACCATTGTTGGATAATACGCTTTATTAAGAGGTCCACATACTACTACAGCTTCCAGAACTTTTACATTACCACATACTGAAATGTCTTGTGATTACTTTATGTAGGAGTCTTCTGAACGACCAAGTCAGGGTCTTGAAGACATTATGTAATTTGAAACACTGACAAGTGTCTATGCCCTCTACTGTTGAGAGTTCAGATCTGATCCAGAATAATAATGGCCAGCTGTGGTGGACCACTGCTCAAGATACTTCCACTCCCCAGATTTGTTTTTGGAACAAGAGCACTGTCACTGAACCAAGTGATTCTTTTGTATAACCTATTATTGGGAGGTGATCCCTGTACTTATGATCATAGGAGGCTATCGACCCAGAGGTCATTTCAAGCCTAGCTGTTTCATCTCAGTGTAATACCATAGATACTCTAGTCAATACCCAGGAATGTATTTAGTAATTACCACCCATGACCAGGAAGTTGTGCGCGCTACCCCCGGTAAACTTTACGGTGCCCAATGCCCAATCCACTCGTCCAGCTTCCTTTTGAACAGTGTCATAGAGGTGCTTTGTTTCACATGAATTGGTAAGCCCATTCCAAAGACGTGGCAGTCACTGGGAGACAAATCTGTCCTTCCGGTATGTCCTATTCAAGTCAAAGGCCATATTTATGCCCCTGGAACGGACAGCTGTAGTCCCGTTTGATTTATGGATGTGTAGCAAATTCATTAGGTTTGGGTCTGAGATTGCTCTGTAAGCCAGGCATAAATCTCCCCTAAGAAGTCTATACAATACAGAGTACAGTGACAGGGACTTAAGAGTCCCTTGATCTTCTTGGTTAGAAACCTCTGATGTCTCTCCAATTGGTGTGTGTACTTCATATGATATATGCTAAAAGAGGCATTATACTTAATTATGGGCCTGATTAGTGATGAGTACAGAGGCATTATAACCTCCTTTGCTCTAGAGGCGATGTTTGTGGAGTTAGTGGATAAGGACTCATTTCTGTGATGCATATTACCTGCCAAGTAAGCAATCATTTTACCTTTCATTACAAGCATTTTGGGCATTTTACAGTTAAGGGGGAAAAAAAAAAAAATCACACTGTTCCAGAAACAGCAGCACCTATAAAAAAACTAATTTTAACTGTACGAAAGACTGGGAGTGCTGTAGCATAATTTATTGTAATTATCTACTCACAAATCAGTGTAGAGGCAAGTGGGGTATCAAAGAGATCAGTACCAAGGCCAGTCCTTTTCAATGCTTTCGACAGGAAAATGCAAAATGTTCGAGAGGAAAGTATATATTTTTGATGAGGAATCAGTGATACATAATAGGGTTAATACATAATGCAAGCATCCAAGTAGATTAAATTCTACATAATCAGTTTTATAGGTTCATACTAGGCTATCTGCCCTAGGGCATCTATAAGCCTAGCCAGAGTGTGTTTGGCTTTCGCCACCCATTTTAAATTAATTTTGCTATGCCCTTTTTTATGAGAGCAAAAAGGACACAATCTGACTTCACAAAGTGAAAGTGGACTGCAGAGGGAGGAAAAGGATTTTTTGTTACATAAATTGTACTGAAATAATATGATTGACCAATATGTCAAGGGAATTCAAGAATACATGGGATAAAAATTCAATTCTTAAGAGAATCCATAGGTTATCCAATACATATGGAGACAGACTAGTTGATTAAAACAGTCTTCTGCTCAGACAGTCTATATTTCTGTTCTTCTCTGATTTGTTACATTGGTAATGATTAGCAATGTTATTTTACACCTGTTTGGGAGTGGGAGGTGGTTAATCTAAGAATGTCATCCATGTATTGTTATGCTCTTTAACAGCTGCTGCATCTGCTGTACAGTGAAAACCAAACAGCAGTGCAGCAATGTATTAGCAGTACCAGTGAAAACCAAACAGCAGTGCAGCAATGTATTAGCAGTACACTAGAGAGCAAGTGACATCTTCCCAAACAATACACATTAGTACACCTAGTATACCGCAGATATTCATACAATTTACTCTGTAAAAAAAAATGTTTTGCACGTTTTGATGTTTTACCTTGTGCTGTCTCACGTTCTGTATTGCCACTACCATAGAATGGACTGAAAGCAAAGGTAGACAAAATCTAATTATTTCTTCGAAATTGAAGCAATGTTTATGGTTCAAAATTATAGCAACCCTTACTTATGTAAAGCCGACACCTAACTCCCCATCTCCAAGCATTTAATCATCGAAGTATAAACTCAATGAGGAGCAATTATTTTTCAGAACAGAAAATCTTCACGCACTTGGCCTTCTGTATTTAGCGAAGACTGGTGTATATTCGTTTTTTTTAATACTATTTTTAACATCAAGCACATCTTGCTTTTGATGTCATCATAGCTTACACGCTGTCCTTAACTATAAAATATTGAACATGTTTCTGCCAAAGCCAAATTTGGTTTGTCACTTGACCGTCTTTTTTTTTTCAGGACAGTCCCCAACATAGGTAGCTGTGCCATGTGGGGAGAAGAGGAATTTAACCTAAAAATGGCAAATCAAAAGCCCTGAGATTTTTGTTAGAAAATAAATTCTGCGTCGCAGGAAAAGACACTACCGTAAGTAATTCGCCATATAGCTCATAACACAACGACAATTTGATAAACATTATTTTGCAATTAAGTGAAACCCACTCATTGGTTGCTGATAGTGGTAGACATGGTTTGAACTACAACGTCCCAGGTGGGACTCTTAAAAAGGTTGCAACTATGGTTATACATTCAATAACGAAACAATTACAAAGACAAAAGCAAAGAATACAAACATCACATTTGGAATAACTGCATTCAGCGGTGCACTGCAATGAGATATCTAGTGTGCCACCAATTACAACCACTATTAACGTTTTACTACCAGCATAGAGTACTCACAGGACTTTAGTAGCCATGGTGACCTTGTACACTCGTTAATCAGGCACCCGATCAAAGCTTGTATATAAACAAGAAATTCCTAATTCTAAGATTCACGCTGTAACACCCAAACGACGATAAGAGAAAACTACCTTACATTACTTACAAACAATTCTGTAAACAAGAGTACTATAAAACCCACGTGAAAAACTACAAGCGCATTCTTCCTGTCATGTGACACTAACGCCGCGACGTTTAAACGTTTCAACTGTTTACATGGTTAGAGCGACGTTGGTGGTCTTTTAAGTAAACGTTTCTAGTGTTGTGTGTCGCTATTAGTCTGAATGTCAAAACCGCACTTTTTCTATTTAACGTTTTACTATTTTTTATGAACCCTGTGTAATATTTAATCCTGTACATATTTAGCTGAAACATCCGCAGTAGAGTTATGGTGTTCCTCAAGTGAATAAATTCGTTTTAGCTTTTCAGTTCTGTTGCTGCAAAAAGTAATATCGGCGAAACCCACCAGATGCACAGTAGCAAGCCCCGCCTGCGAGCATTTTGATTGAAAGATGCCACCTTAACACAAGGTAATATATGCGGTATGCGAAACACAAGTTAATTGCACAAAAAACAAGAAAACACATACATTTAGCATGTGCCTATTTCTTTATTTCGTGAATGTAGGCTAAAAACAGACACCCACAACCTCTAACACCGCATCAGGAAGCATTTGCACTAATTTCAGTACTTCAAGGACAACTTAAATTCACAACTTTTACTCTTCAGGAGTACTTAACATGCCAAGATCTGATACTACTGAAACAGAAGGATAAATGCTGAATAAGGCCAGGTCCCTTTACCTAACAAATTCTTAAACTTAAATACATTTATCAGTAGGAACAGTTTCCAAACAAAGAGTTATAAAAGAGTATGTGTAAGAGTACAGTCTGTACTGTACAGAAACAAGAGTGCCGCTGTGGGGAAAGTTACAGAAGACTCATTCCAAATATTCTGAATGCAAGCAATAAACCCCAGCACTTTCACTGTAACTACTTATAAATGAAAATCTGCATGGCATTGTGGGCACCATAACTGCGTACCAGAAACGGAAGGCTACACCGATCTAGTCACCTTCAGTTGAAATAAAACTAGTAACTATTCAAGAGTGATGCAATGATATTACCATTGCCAAAGGCACCAATACAAGCAAATAAATAAATACACATACACACAGTTTTCAAATTTTAACCACAGTTGCCATAGAAGCAGGCCACCCAGTCAGTTAATTTTGGCCATACCTACATTAACTAGTTGTGGGGAGAAAAACAACTGAAGGGTAGAACTCTGGTCATATGCTGCTATTTTCCATTTGTTTACTGTGTAGGTAGGCTAGTCTACGGAACCTTTTCTTCCATTATTCTGGTGAATAATTATTATTATATTATTATATATTAATCTAATGGACCTGCGGTGGTGGTGCTGCGGTAGCGTTGTCGCCTCACAGTAAGACGCTGTCCGGTTCGATTCTCAGCTAGAGCGTCTTCTGCGTGAAGACATGCGCGAATGGGCATACCTTTGTTGAAGGTTGTGCGTCAGGGCTGGTAACTCGGCACGTAAAAATCAACTACCAACCATTAGCGGACTGGAGTTCCGCTGTGGTGACCCCTAACCGGGAAAAGCCGAAAGACAGAACAACATATATTAATCTAATGGAAAGGGACTGATTGCTCGAATGTCATTAGCATGTGTTTGTGCTTATTAAATGCTCCATTTTTAATTCTATGGATTTATCGTTGTCAGTCACGACACATTGCCATTGTTAATCCCGCCCCCCAGCATGTCAATCACAGCCCATACCTGCGCATACTCGGTGGTGGGTTAATACACTTCAATTTTGCCGTAATATCTAAGAAAACTGGCATTTAATTATCCAAAATATTAATAATGTATAATTTGATCTTTACTTGGAATTGTGGAGCCAAGTGATGAAAGGTGCCCTTATGTTCTATGTAATTTTAATAACTCCCTCTCCTGCAATGTAAGTCACTGAGAGGGAAATTTCATAGCACCAACCCAGTGGGATAGATGATAGTCTCTTTGGCGATATTGTACTTGAGGGCCTCACCAGATGTGCAGTAGCAAGCCCCGCCCAAAACCCACCCCCGTGATATGGCATTCATGAATATGTATTCCCTCCGAATGTACAACAAAATGTAAAAAAGAAAACAATAGTTTCACAAGGGGAGTCCTTACAAGTACAATTTCGCCAAAAAATGATTACATCTGTGCTTATTCTGAATACAGTTATTTTATTAGCACACTGTGCTCCATGTTGTGACTCCGAGGCGGAAGCTTTAGGTAAGAATGTGGTACTTTCTTTCTACGCTCTTATGTCCATTTCTTTTATTACTGATTATTTCAGCTTCCACACACACATTCGTACCTACTTTTTTTTTTCTTTTTCTTTTGAGACCGGAATATATATATAAAGGTAAATGTAATAGATAAGACTTTTGAAAACGTAGCATGAAGTCTGGCTTATTTATAATAGCGATTAATACAGCTATACTTGTAAAAGCCGCTGAGTATTGACGTTTTATAAAACTTCCTGAATTAGTTCTGTTTGACTCAATGCACAGTGAAACGATTGTTTTGAGAATAGGACCATCACAGGCCAGTTTTACGTAATTTACAGACTATTGCACAGCCCGGCTGCACCGCATCTGTCACTCAATTCGCGACACGCCCACTTCTGCACAAAACGAAGTGGTGAGGCCCTCAAGTACAATATCACCGTCTCTTCTCCCTCTTTGTAAAATAATATATTCAAGTTAAAAGCCAATAAATTAACCAGGATTAAAAAGTGCATGAGCAATAACTAATATTAGTGGTATTTAGTGCATAGCTCTCAACAAACAGTCATTATTTAAGTGTAATTCAAAAGTCATAAAAGTTGGAGGGATACAGCTAAAATGAGAGACAAAATCAGGGACAGTTGAGTTGTATGATTTAGTGTTACAAGCTTTTCAAATGCCCAGAGTGGGGCAATTTAATTGAAAATGTTTGATTTTGCAGGATAACCCAAGCTCATAACCAATGCAAAGGACTGACTTTACTTTGCTTACTAAAATAAAAGCTCACACTTGTACCATATAAGTTGTTTCTGTTGTTTAATGTAGTGTAAAGGTGTTTCAGACCTAAAATAATTGTTTCATGCAACTGTTAGAGGAAAGTGCAGTGGCATAAGTAAGTTTACCTTAACAGTATATATTTGAATGATCACTGCTGCAATAGGCTTAGCAATATGGGTTATATCCTGCATAGGATATAACAGCCAGTCAGCTTCCATCTTCCATGCACCCAAGCCATCAGCCAGCTCAAGTTCAGGGCTTTCAGGCCAACAGAGAGAGGGAGGCTTAGCCCTGAAGGGTCAATCCTATAGATAATAAAAAAATGTCCACACCCTAGCATAAACAGCACACCAAAAAATAAATAAATAAATAAATAAACAAACAAGGACATAGAGGGAGGGAGCAGTTATTGCAATGGTTATCATGTTATCATTTGAACATATACTGTTATGGTAAGTTTACTTACAGAACTATACTATGTTCATCATATTGATCACTGCTGCAGTAGCCTTAATTATATGGATATATTTACTCTGGATTACTGCATTTTGGATGTGAAAGGAGAAGAGTCCAGGAACCCCTAAAGAATGGTTCTAGCAAATCCTGATCTAGACCTAGAGAAGGAAGCAAGCTAATAGTGGTTTGTAAAAGTATGTAATGAGGACCATGTTGCAGTTTCTAGAATTGGTAGAGTGGGCCTTGACCCTGCTTGGAATTGATAATTCATATTTTATGTTAACTAAAGCCTCTATCTCAAAGATTGCTTGTTTAGACAAACTAACAGCTTACAAATTATAACTTTTTGTTTTCCTGCTCTGGATTTAACTAATCTGCCTACACATCTCTTGTTTTGAGATTTATTGTCTCATTAAATGTCAGAGCAGTCTTTTTGAGTGTTATCTTCTCTGCTCAATGAAAGCTAATTCTAATGTAACATGACAAGCTTTGAATTTATAGCATGTCTTGACCAAGTACTACACTTTCAGTCTCTCTCTCACTCTCACTCTGTGTGTGTGTCTCTGTCTCTGTCTCTCTCTCTCTCTCTCACACACACACACACACACACACACACACACACACACACACACACACACACACACACACAAACACAAACATTCACACATACTGTCTGTCTCAAAGGTGTAACAACAGATGCATTTTTTCCATCCTAGCATTTTTCAAGATTTCTTTTTTGTAGTCAATGTTGACATAAATGATGTAGTTCCCTTTCTAGGCACAACTGGATATTTAAACACTGTATCTACTATCAGTAACTTGATAACTCCCAGCATAGGGCTAATGCCAGCTGGATCACTCAAGTAATTGCAAAACCTATGTTGGTCCAATAAAAGGTATTACATGATGTTTGTGTTTCAGTGTCTTTGTGTTTTTTGCTAGTGGACCAACATAGCATTTCTTTAATTGTTTTCATCAGAATTCTTCTAGAATCCATCCCTTTCCAAATGACATAGATAATGGTAAGTTTAGAGTGGGCCTTGATCCTGCCTGGAATAGTTTTGTTGTGGTGAGTATAACAAAAGATAATAGTCTTATACAACAATTGGGAAATGGTGTGTTTAGACACAGATTGTCCCTTTTTCTTACCTTCACAAAAAATGAAAAATTGATCCAAAGATCTGGAATATTTAGTTCTGGCAAGAGTACTGAGTTGTGTGTGAACATCCAGGGTATGGTGTGTCCTTTCTTCCTCATTTTTAGGTTCAAGAAAACAGGGAGATGTATAATTTGGCTTAAGGTACACTCAGATACCACATTAGATATAAAATAAGGATTCGTTTTCAAAGAAACCCTGTCTTTGTGGAAATGAGATGTGGTGACTCAACATAAGCGCTTGCAACTCAGATACTCTTCTTGCAGAGGTCAGCGCAATCAGTAAAACTGTTTTTTCCTGTTAGAAAACCCAAGCCAACTAGGTTAGTTGGTTTAAATGGCATAAGTGTTAGCCTCTCTAATGCAAAATTAAGATTCCAAGGATGGGCCACTTGGAGGCCTCTTATGCAAAACCACTTTCAAATATATATTGACACAAGAATGCATTGAAAGGGGAAAATCTGTGGGCAGACATGATAAAATGGCCAAAAAATGAACCTTGATGGAGTACTAAGAAATGCCATAAGATGGTAACTCACACAAATGTTGTAAAACCAGATAACAACTAGCCCTGAATGGGTGCTTGTTACATTGTTGGCACCAACTAAAAAGCCTTTTTCATTTATTAATATATAATTTTTGGGTCTATATTATGTGATCAAAAGACGTGTTTATCAAACACGATTTCATCAACACATAAACAGCAAACACACTAATCTCCAAATGGCCACTGCAGCTAATTTTTTTCCCGGGGAAAAAAATCGCTCGGCCAAAGAAAAACAAAGCAAACTTTCAAACCCTACAAAGTGGGGGGGGGGGGGTTCACCCCAATACCCCCCCAATATGGGGGCTGTGCCCCCACACCCCCCTAACTAAATATACCAACTCCGAGATCACACTACAGTGGGGAAAAGGGCAAATCCCTGATGACAGCCAAGCATTTTTTCCCCTGGGAAAAAATTTGTTGAAATGGCCATTCAGAGATTAGTGTGTTCTCTGTTTATGTGTCGATGAAAACGTGTTCAATGCACACATTTTTCAATCACATAATATAGACCCATCATTTTCTGGTAGCAGGTTTATTTGCCTCCATTAGTACTTGCTATAAGTCCTCAGTAAACAGGTGCCTAATGGTAATTAAGACCTTATCACCGAGGCAGTTAATTGGTATCAGGGTGTATCAAACATCCTGTTCTTGTGAAAGTAGATCTATTTTGTGAAGAAGCTTTTGGTAATTGGCGATTTCCAAATGAAGGGAGAACCACAGTTGCCTGTGGTAGATTGGAGTCACCACTATGATCTTGGGGGATTCCTTTTGAATTTTCAGAAGAACCCTGGATATCAGTGGAAAGGGAGGAAAAGCATACGGGAATATTCCTGTCCAAGGAAAAAAGGCATTTGTCTTCCAGGCCTTCTTGCATGGAGTCCTGGAGAAGAATTTTGCCTGCTGATTATTCAGAGAAGAGGCAAATAGACCTACTCGAGGAACTCTCCACAGATGGATCAAATCTTAGAAGACCTCCTAGCTAATTTCTATTCACGAGGATCTGCCTTTGTACTACTCAGCTTGTCTGACACACAATTTTGCTTTAATGTAGGAGCCTGTATGTTAGATTGTGCTATGATGCTATATCCCAAGCTAACAAGACCACTCTGCAAAGGGGGTATGACCTGGTCTCCTTCACCTTTTGATGTACCAGATAATTGTGCTATTGCCTGTGTGCCGATGTAGGGTGTTGCTGTCTGTGCCAGGGAGAATAGTACAGTGCATGTGTAACATATGCCAGCATAGTTAGCTGGAGTTTTGTAAATAATTGTGTGTCATTTGGTTATCAAAATGACTTGTACAGATGCTTGTGTTAAAAAGTATCAACCATGTTATTATAACTGATTAAATGTATATGTTTAAAAAAGAATTCTGGAAGGGAAGAGTAGAAACTTTTGAAATTGTTCTATAATTGTCAAATATTGCAACAAATCTTAGCAAAGCTCTGAATGTATATTGTACCAGAGTCAGGTGGTCAATTGTAATGTCATTCTGTAACCAGCACTGAGAGGATGGAACTCTCACAGCAGTTTTTTTGTTTTCTTTGGCATCTGATATAAAGATCTATGTCAGTTATCACAGTCAGTTAGTTGAATTGAGTTCAGTTGAATGTAAGTTAGAAGCTGATCACATTGCCTTGTGGAAGTAAGCATCTCAGCATCTAATCTTGCTTTCCTGTATTAATTAAGCTAGCTAGGGACCAGTAATTCTTAAGACAGGAAATACAGTGAGATTAGTTAAGGAGTGTTTTTTTGCATCTGTTTGAGTCTGTGCTATTTTTATTTCTCCTGTGATTGAAACAATGATTTTATTATACTTAGTATTCTCATGTTTTCTATGTTATTATTAAATATTTTCATAACTTTCATTGTGGCTGGTCTTTTAGAGAACACTTTTAAAATCTTGAGAATACTTTTGTTTATTTTAGTGACACTTTGGCCACTCCAAAAAGCCTTGTTACTTTGGTTACACGCTACCATTTACATTAGTATTGTTTTATTCAGTATAATTGGATACCCGTGTAACAGCCTTAGAGTGGTTGACTAGTGGCAGCATGGTTTCTTGATAGATTGGGCCGAAGGGGGTACAGCTAGTAAATCTGTGCCAGCCTTTCCCAGGAGTGTATGTGTGTGTGTGTGTGTGTGTGTGTGTGTGTGTGTGTGTGTGTGTGTGTGTGAGTGTGTGTGAAAATCCAATACCCAGATGTGGGTGTATTAGCTACTTGGAACTGGGACATAGTGCTCCAAAGTAAGTCTTGTTTGGGATCTAGAGAGACAGAGAGTCCAGTCCCAGGTCTGCAGCGTGTTCTTTATGTGCTGTTGGGGGAAATTGGGCTTGATGCAGAGAGCTACATATGAAACATACTGTGTAAATCCATTCCTGTTCTTAGTGGCTGTCTCTCACTGGTGCCAGTGGTGAGCATTGAGGCTCCTTGATTACTGGCCTGGGATAGAGAGGCCATCACAGTCTGAAACAACTTGAAGAAGTCCCCAGGAACCAGAGATGATTCAGAGAGTTGAGTGTCTTGATCAGGGAAGCATGTCTTTTACATTTATGTGCTTGTGTCTGTCCTTGGTGTCCCACACACCATGCACTTTTGTCTCTCCTGAAACTACTCCTCAAGCTAAGTCCAAGGTGTCTGTGGTAACTGACTGCTTTGGAATAGAGATTGAGAAAGGGAGACCTGGATTTAAGGATATTGCCCCACCAAGTGACTTCTTTTCTGGCAAACCTCAGCACTGGGATTTGAAAAGACAAAGTATGTTGGTGCTGGGACCAAAGAGACTTCGGATACCATTGTATTTTTCTCATTAGGAGTCTTGCCAGGGGTATTATGAGAATCATAGATGCCATGAGACCCCAAATCCTGAGGTATTCCCTCACAGTGACCGAGGTCTGAGTGGAAAACATTAGAAACAGATCTAGATATATAACTACTTTTTCCAGTGGAAAAAAAGCTGTCTGAACTGAGGTGTCTAGCTGGCACCCTGGAAACACAATCCTGTATGAAGGAGGGGAAAAAAGACTTTGCAATGTTGTCTTGGAATCCCAGCTTGTGTAAGAGATCTCTCAAACAAGTGACAGATTCCTGGCTCTTTGAAAAAAACTGAAAAGATAAGTAAGCTGTCTAAATATGAAAAAATGTGGACACCCTGTAGATTGCAAAGAGCTCTAACTGGAGCTAGACGCTTGGTAAACACTCTTGGCACAGTAGCTAGTCCAAAAGGAAGGCAGGGAAAGTACAGTTGTGTAAGATGAACTTAACATAACAGTAAATATTCTAATGATCACTGCTGCAGTAGCCTTAGCTATATGCATTATATCCTGCCAAGGATATAACAGCCGTCCAGCTTCCAAAGCTTCAGGGCAGCTTCCACACTTCCAAACTCTCAAGCAGCTGAAGCTGAGCTGACTAAAAGATAAGTTTGGGAACAAAGCCCATGCAGAGCTTTCCTGCCAGCAGAGACAGGGAGGATGAGCCCTGAAAGGATAGGGCTAGAAGTAATAAAAAAAATGTCCTCACCCTGGCATAAAAAGCACAAAAACTAACAAAAAAATAACAAGTGGGAGAGAGAGGCTACTCATCAGTGATCATTGAAATATCTACTGTTATGGTAACTTCAACTTACATAGCTATACTATGTTCTTCATATTGATCACTGCCACAATAGTCTTAGCTCTGTATGTAGATTACCATAGCTAAATGTATGTAGAAAGTGGAAGGGGAAGAGTCCAGGAGCACCTGGAGAATGGTCTTAGCAAAGCATGATCTAGACCTTGAGAGGGAATCCAGCTTATATTGTTTTGTAACAGTATGTACACAGGACCAAATAGCAGCTTTTAGAATACTTATAGAATACAACCCTTTCTAAAAAGCCATAGAAGAAGCCAATGTCTTTGTAAAGTGGGCCTTGACCCTGCCTAGAATAGATCTGTCATGGTGAGTATAACAAAAGTTAATAGCCTTAGACAACCATTTGGAAATATTCTGTTATGACTTTGGTTGTCCCTTCTTACCTTCACAAGAAATGAACAATTGATCCAATGATCTGAAAGATTTAGTTCTCTCAAGATAGTACTTGAGTTGTCTGTGGACATCAAAGGTACGGAGTATCCTTCCTCTCTCATTTTTAGGTTCAGGAAAGAAAACAAAGATTGATAGTTTGACTTAAAATAAACTTGAATAACACTTTAGGAATAAAAGAAGAATTAGTTCTCAAAGAAACCCTGTCCTTGTGGAAAATGAGGTAGGATTGACTCACCATAAGCACTTGCAGCTCAGATACTCTTCTTGCAGAGGTCAGAGCAATCAACAAAACTGTTTTTCATGTTATGAAGCTCAAGTCAGCCATATTAGCTGGTTTAAGTGGAACAAGTGTTAGTTTCTGTAACACAAAATTAAGATCCCAAGGTGGAGCTATTGGTTTATTTGGAAGGCTCTTATTCAAAACCCATGTTAAGAACATTTTGACATAAAACTGCCTAGAAAGAGGAGGATCCATGGGAAGGCATGCTAAAATGGCCAACAAATGAACCATGACAGAAAAATAAGAAAGGCCATAAGATAGTAATGCATACAAATATTGTAAAACCAGAGAACAGCTAGACTTGAATGGGTGCCGGTTATGTTGTTTGCACCCACTAGAAAACCTTTTCCATTTGCTGATATATGATTTCCAGTAGCAGGCTTTCTTGTCTCCTTTAGTATCAGCTGCATATGTGATGATAAAACAGTTGCCTAAAAGGAATTAAGACCCTCTCATCCAGGCAGTTAACTGAAGATGATTGATGTTGAGGTGTATCAAATACTCCTGTTCTTGTGGAAGTAGATTCATTATGTGAGGAAATGTGTGCTCCTCAAGAAAAGTCTGAAGCATCTGTGGTGACTAACTGCTTTGGAGCAGGGAGGGATAAGGGGAGACCTCGATTTAAGAATTTCTGTTGTTTCCACCAAGTGATTTCTCTTCTGACAAACCCCAGTACTGGTATCTGAAAAGATAAAGGGTGTTCATGCTGGGACCAAAGAGATTTCAGATACCACTGTATCTGACTCATGTGGAGACTTGCCATGGGATATCTGATAATCATAGATGCCATGAGATCCAAAATCCTGAGGTATTCCCTCACAGTGACTGAACTCTGAGTGGAAAACCTTAGAAATAGATCTAAATAAAGATCTATTTTTTTCTGTGGAAGAAAGGTTCTTTGAACTGAGGTGTCTAGTTGACATCCCAGGCACACAATGCTGTGTGAAGGAGCAAGAAAGACTTTTGAATGTTCTGTGGAACCCCAGCTTGTGCAATAGATCTTTCACCCAAGAAAACGATTCTTGACATTTTGAAAAAGCCTCTGCAAAGATAAACCAAGTCAACTAAATATGGAAAATGTGGATACCCTGTAGCCTGCATTGAGCTATAAGTGGAGCTAGACACATTGTGAACACTTCTGGTGCAGTAGATAGCCCAAAGGGTAAGGTAGGGAATTGATAATCTGATGCAGACACACAAAACCTTAAGAAATGCCAGAAGTCTAGATGAATATTAATGTAATGATAAGCATCTTTTAAGTCTAATGTTCCCAGGAAACTTGAAGGAGGAAGAAGTAGCAATAGGTTGTGAAGTAAGAAGTAACATTATTTTCAATTTGGGCACTATCTCAAATAGGTTTAGGAAAGAAAGATCCAGAACTGGTCTCCGAACATCCTTGAATAAAACTCCTTCCCCAGCTGGAAAGAGGAACTGGTTCTATTACTCATTGAGACAGTATTTGATGAAGAACAGGTACAAAAAAAAACAGTTTGATCTGCAGGATGAGGAATGACCCTTGGAAATGAGGAATTTCCTTCCACTACTATTCGTAACCCTAATGAATGATTGTCAGAACCAATTTGCCGGAAACAATCTGTTGTCAAAGAGAAAAATGGTGATTTAGACATTCTGGAAGTGAAAGAGGACCAGGGTGGTGGGGGGAGGGGGGTCACAAGGTTTCTTGAATAGCTATTGAGACTGGTTGGAGTGTCCTTGGTTTTGGGTTGTTTGAGACTCTTTTTGCAATCTCCTTGCCACTTCTTAAACATCTAATTTACTTCGGTTCTGTTGAGACTGTTTATTCTGGTTTTTTTTTTGCATTAACTGGATGAGAAGAAAGAAAACCCCTTGGGCAATTTGGAAAAGGAGGGCTGACAATTCTTAGAGATTCCCTGGATCATCTTGCCCCTTTCATCCCACTTTTTGATTACCTCTGCAGTAGAGGGGCAAACACTAAATCTCTATCCAAGGGAGAATTTAAAATCTCATTTTTAACATTATCTGGAAGGTTCTGAGAATGTAGCCAAGCAAATCTCCTTAAAACCATACCAGTGCTCATAGCCCTGGAAGAAGTATCAACAGAGTCATACACACACTCTGTAAACAAGCAGATTTTTCTTCACTAGAAGAAACTGTAGATAAAACATTCCTCATACATTTGCAATGTCATAATAAACTTTAACATGAAATTCAAAGTTGCAGAAAGAGAGCTCTCCTCTGAGTCTGAATCAGAAATCTGAGGAAAAAAACCTGAGTTCATCCCTGCATCTTCCTGTTCCGATTCAGAATCTTGAATGTCTTCAGGAAAGGAGGCATCTCTCTCTTTTTTTTTTCTTTACTGGAAACTACTCTACAAGAAGTGTCAGTAGCCTGAATCAAACCTGAGCCAGTCCCAGTAAACTACTTCTGTCTAAAGAAATTTGAAAGGAGTAAATACATGCTTGGTTTTCTGTTTCTTTTAGACAGGAAAAATGGGGCCAACAATGTTTCTAATGGCAGCCACTACTTCCCCAGGGGTGGGCACATCATTCTGACACAACAGAGGAACCTTTCCTGTTATCTCTCCCAGGACAGACAAGAGTGGTTCTCCCTTACACACTGAGAGGACACCAACAGCTGCAGAGGACATGGCTAACATACAGTTCATAGTGGCTGTAGATGCTACACTAGAGGGATCTGTAAGAGATGAGTGGTCTGAGATACAACAAATGGCCACAGCAGAGTCACCTACCTGCAGCTGAGGCAAATTGCTAGCCTTTTGTGGTGGCAAAGGCTGTTTGCTTAATTATTTTCTTTTTGAGGCTGGAAGAAGGACTGGCTGTGGGAGTGACAATCTGTTCCACATTCAACCCGAAAATGGTGCCTCTCCTCTGGGGAAAACAAGAAACAATGCCAGTAAAACTACCAGTCCACAAAAGTTACTTTTTTGACAGTAAAAACACCATAAAAAGCACTTTCAAACACCATGGTAGCTGCACAGCCTTAAAACATGCACAATTTCTCCACAGGAAATAGTTTATCAGTTCGACAGCACTACTTTTAAACTGACAGAAATAACCACTTACTGTTATATCCTTGGCAGAAGATAACCCATACAGCTAAGCCTACTGCAGCACTGATCAATGCGATGGACATCTAATAATGTGATCTAGACACACAATACCTTAAGAAACACCTGTAGTTTGGATGAATAGGGATAGGATGATAATAATTTTTTAAATCAGGTGTTACCAGGAAACTTGAATTAGCAAGAAGAGGTGATAGGCTAGGAAGTGACATCATTTTGAATGTGGTCACTATCACAAACAGGTTTTAGGAAAGAAAGATCCAGAGCTCATCTCCATGCATTTTCTTTCTTTGGCATTAAAACATGCTTGAATTAAAATCTTTCCAAACTGGGAAGGAGGAACTGGTTCTATCTATACTGGGACAGCAAGTGATGAAAGATGTGGAAACAAAAGAATCTGGTCTGGTGGATGAGGGCTTATTCCATGGAAAGGAGAAATTTCATCCCACTGCCATCTGTAGCCTTGTTGAATGATCTTCAAAATCCATTTGTCTGAAACTATCTTTTGCCAGAAAGAAAAGTGGAGATTCAGACTTTCTGGAAGGGAAATGGCCCTGCTAAGGTGGGAGATGGGGACAAGGTCCCTTGAGTAGTCATTATGACTTGTTGGACTGTCCTTGACTTTGAGGGGTTCCAGAATTCTTTTTGGAATCCCTCCCCTGTCATTTCTTCTTAAACACATGTTTACCTACATTTTGTTGCAACTATTTATTTTGATTTTTGCCAAAACTGAATATGGGGTTAGAGAATCCCTTAATGAATTTGGAAAAGGAAGGCTGAAAAATCTTAGAGATTTGCTATATCAATTTACCCTGTTCATCACACTTTTTAATCTCCTCTGCAGCATGGGAGTCAAAAACGTAATCTTTATACAAAGAAGAAGAATTTAAAATCAAATTTTAACATAATCTGGGAGGTTCTGAGAATGCAGCCAAGCAAATCTTGTCAAGACAGGAACAGTGGCCATAGCCCTGGAAGATTTATTAACTGAATCATGCATACACTGTAAACAATGAGTAATAACTTGCACAATGTAAGTAACAAAATTATTTAAAGCAGATTTTTCCTCACAAGGAGAAACAATGGACACATTTCTCATTCTTTTACAATCAGAACAAACTTTAACATACAAGCCTAAATATCAATAAAGAATAAGAAAATGGAACAACTTGACAGAAGCATACACGTTTTTCCATACTTAATAATTTTCCCATCCTTATTAGAAAGAGTAGAATTGGAATTAGCTAAACGTTTAGTTAAAGTAGGATTTACTAAAGCTGTAGCTGCTAGATCAGGTTTGGGAAGGGTGTAGAAAAACTAAGAAGACTGAGGAACTTTATACATGCTATCTGGCTTTTTTGGGGCAGTTAGCTGACTATTAGCAAAATTGCAGGTGGTGACATATGTCTTCCAAAGCTGACAGAACTGGAGGAATGGATGATTGTTCTGGAAATTCCTTCTGTAACAGCTCATAGCAAAGACCACCTATGGCAAAGACTGTTTGCTTATTTTTTTCCTTTTGTGACTGAAAGAAGGACTGACCATGGGACCAACAGGTTGTTCCATGATCAAGCCAAAAATGGTACCTCTTTCCCAGGGAAAACAATCGGCAAAAAAACAATAAAACTTACAAGTCATTAAAAGTCACTTTTTCACATAAAATGCAGTAAAAATCACGTTAAAACACTTTACTAGCACAAAACTAAAAGAAAAAAATTATCAACAGAAAAAAATGGTTTTCAATTACATTAAGCAACTTTTAAACTGATATGAATAAACAGTGCTCTCATTTAAAACTACAATACAGTCTCATGACAGTCAATTAAAACAAACCTTGCTTTAAAATAATTTTACTGAAGGTTTTTTTTTTCTGTAGAGGGAAGTTATCTGCCCAGCAAAGGAACAGTACAAGTATAGTTAAAGCTACTGCAGTAGTGATCAGTATGATGAATATGCTCAGTAGTTTTTGTCTTTAAAAATCTTAGGACATTTCTCATATTGCATGCTTTTTTGCAAGACATAAGTGCACAAATAGTGACTGTCCTACTCAAAGAAGGATAGGTGGCAACCATAGTGGTATTGATTATAAGGTGAAAACACTGTCCTCTTTTGTTGTTCATACCTGTCAGAATTTTATGTGAGCAACATACATTGACAGCTGTCACTTCACTCTGACAGCTCTGGAGACAGGATGAAAAGTGGTTTCCTAGCAGTATATGTGACTGTTGAACATAGCAGGAGCCCTGTATCTAACTTATTGGGTTTTCTGTTAATTCTGTTATTTTGTTAGGTGGCTTTGTATTAACTTATGATGTTCTTCATATTGATCACTGCTTCAGTAGCCTTAGCTATATTTGGTTATATCCTGCCAAGGATATAACAGCCAACTAGCTTCCAAAGCTTAAGGGCAGCTTCTGTGCACCCACAATGTCAAGCAACTTGAGCTGAGCTGATGAAAATATAAGTTTGGGCATGAAACCCTATAGAGATTTGCTGCCGCCAAAAAGTACGCTCCTCTAAGGCTTTTGAGGATTGGCAGTCAGCTTCTAATTCCCTTAGCTGGGAGAGAAGTTCCTTTTGGGGAAAAAAAAACTTCCATTCTCTTATTTTTACTGTTTTATTGCTTTCCTCTTCAGGATTTTAAAGCTAGGAGTGTTGTGTTTTAAAGGATTGTCTTGAGACTGTATCATATTATTAAACATAGCACTCATTTCTGCTGGTTTAACAGTAGTGTTATCTAACTGATAAACTATGTTCAGTAGAGAAATTGTGTTTGTTTTAAGGTTGTAGGGCTGCCATGGTGTTTGAAAGTGTTTTTAACTGTTTTTTTTTCTGTTAAAAAATAACTTTGTGGACTAACAGTTTTACTGGCATTGTTGCTTATTTTCCCCAGTACAGAGGCACCAGTTTTGGCTTGACCTTGGAACAGACTGTCACTCCCACAGTCGGCACTTCTTGCAGCCACAAAAATGAAACATTGCGCAAACAGCCTTTTCCACCACAACAGGCTAGCAATTTGCCTCAGCCACAGGTGGGTGACTCTGCTGTGGCCATTTGTGGTACCATAGACCACTCGTTTACCCTGGATCCCTTTGGTGTAGCACCTACAACCACTATGGACTGGGATTAGCCACGTCATCTGCGGCTATTGGGGCCCCTCTGTGGGTAAGGGAGAACCACTCTTGTCTGTCCTCGGAGAGGGATCAGAGAAGGTTTCCCTGTTGTGTCAGAATGCTGTGTCCACCCCTGGAGAAGCAGTGGCTGTCATTAGTAACATAGTTTACCCCACTTTTCCTGTCAAAAATAAACAGAAAACCAAACATGTATCTACTCATCCTCAAATTTCTTTGTATAGGAGTAGATTCCTGGGACTGGAACAAGGTTTGCTTCAGGCTATTGATCCTTCTTGTAGAGTAGCTTCCAGTAAAAGAAAGAGGGATTCCTCCTTTCCTGAAGAGATTCAAGATTCTGAATTTCAACAGGAAGATGCCGGGATGGATTCAGAGTTTTGTCCTCAGATTTCTGATTCAGACTCAGAGGAGAGCTCTCTTTCTCATTCTTCCTGTAGGGTTTCTCTTTCTCTGAGACTATTTCTAGAATCTGACTGTTTTCAGTGGGAGAACACTGAGGTTTCTCAGTCCCTCAAAAAATACTATGTGCTGTTACAGAAATATTTTCCAGGACCTATGCCCATTTCTCATGTCTTCTCTGCTTTTTAGATGGTGTGTCTTACTGCCTGGAATTTTCCTGGTAGTTGCCAGCTGTTCCTAAAAAAGCAGATAGGATGTATAAAGTTCCTCAGTCTTTAAATTTTTTATATACTACTCCCAAACATGACCCAGCAGCTATAGCCTTACTTGACTTCTCTGCTGCTAAGCACTTAGTTAATTCCAATCCTACACTTTCTAATAAGGATGGGAAAATTTTTGATAGGTATGGGAAAAATGTGTATTGTTCTGCAACTTTGAATTTCAGAATTTTAAATTGTCAAGCTCATATGTTAAAGTTTATTTTGACATATTGTGAAAGTATGGCAAATGTTTTATATACAGTTTCTTCTTGTGAAGAAACATCTGCTTTAAATAACTTAGTTTCTTCTACTGCACATGTCACTACTCATTGTTTGAATGTGTGACTTTGTTGTTATTTCTTCCAGGGTTATGGCCGCTGGTATGGTTTTAAAGAGGTTTGCTTGGCTGCATTCTCAGAGCATTCCAGATTACATTAGCAATGATATTTTAAATTCTCCCTTGCATAGAGATTTAGCATTTGGCCTCTCTGCTGCAGAGGTGATCAAAAAGGGTGATGAAAGGGACAAGGTGATCCAGGGAATCTCTAAGATTTTCAGTCCCCCTTTTCCAAATCGTCCAAGGGATTTTCTTTCTTCTCATCCAGTTTTTGGGAAAAAAAAAAAAAAACAGAATAAGTAATCTCAACAGAATTCAGGTAAATAGACATTTAAGAAGTGACAAGGTGGTTCCAAAAAGAAGCTTCAAACCTCCCAAAATCATTGACGCTGCAATAAATCTGAATGACTATTCAAGAGAATTTGTGAACCCCTATGACCCTGGCCTCTTTCTCTTCTAGAAAGCCTGAATCTCCATTTTTCTCTTTGGCAACAAATTGCTTCTGACAAATAGATTCTGAAAATCCTTCATCAGGGTTACAGATGGCAGTGGGAGGAAATTCCTCCTGTCCAGTAGATAATTCCTTATCCTGCAGATCAGACTGTTTTGTTTCCACTTGTTCTTCACATGCTCTCCCAATAATTGATAGAGCCTGTTTCTCCTTCCCAGGTGGGGGAAGGGGTTTTATTCAATGATGTTCCTATTCCCAGTGAAAGAAAATGCTTGCAGACCAGGTCTGGATATTTCTTTCTTAAACCTGTTTGTGATAGTGCCTAAATTCAAACGATGTCAATTCACAATCTGTTGTTTTTTGCGTCTATATCTGAACATCGAAACCGACAACATTGAATGCTCACATGAGCAAAAAATCACATCCTTGAAGTTTATTAATTTTGTTTGTGGTACAGTGAAGATCAGGATTTTTGCCCTTTCCTCACTGTAGTGTGATGTCAGAGTATTTATATATATATTTAGCGGAGGGTGTAGGGGGCACAGCCCCCCACAATACCGTTGTCGAGTACGTGAATATTCTCTCATGTAAGCATTTGACGTTGTCGGTTTCGATGTTCTGATATAGACGCTGTTTTTTCTTCCTCGTTCATGTTTCCTAGTAACACTAGACTTAAAAGATGCTTATCATCACGTTCCTATTCATCCAGACTTCAGGCTTTTCTTAAGGTTTTGTGTGTCTCAATCACTTTATTTATTTATAGCATTTGTTTACCGGGAAAGCCTACTGGGCCTAAAAGAGCCCATTTTCAGTGGAGGCCCGGGGAGAAAAGCTCCAGCAAGAACAGATACAGAAAAAATATAAACATTAATTGGTTCAGAAGTAGAAACAGTGTTACAGATAGTAAATACAGTAACATACAGAATATATACATAAAAGCAGGAATCTAGTTTGTTTGATTACAGTAATATATACAGAAAATATACATTAAAGCAGAATTCAATGAATTCAATCTGAGAGGTATAAACAGAGATATATTAATCAGTATTATTGTACCAGTATCAATACGTGAAGATAAAAATAAAAATAAATATGGAGAAAGTATCATCAGTCACTAGCAGCCAAACACATAGGAATTTAGTAATCATATAAATAGAGTGAAGAGGTTAGGTTATAGAGCAGGAACATAGCCAGGAAGAGTTGAGATTATTTTTCAGTATTTGTTTGAAGGTGGCAGTGTTGCCTGTGTTTCTGATAGAAGGTGAAAGTGAGTTCCATAGTTTGGCAATGGTGAAAGAATAGGGGAGTTGACCAGCAGGTAAGGTGGGCTTATCTACTTTTAGAAGTAAATGATTTTAAGATCTTAGATGCCTGCTGGGATGGTATTTGGCAAGTAGAGTTGAGTGAGCAGGACAGTCTGTGGGTCTATAGATAATTTTGTACACTGTAGTTAGTAGGGTGAATGAGAGATGTTGGGGGGGGGGGGGGGTTCCAGCCACCCTAATTGTTTCAGTGACTTACAGTGGTGGGATGAGAATTTGGCCTTGGTGGCAAATTTTGCTATTCTGTTGTAACACATATCAATCACATATCATTATTATATCATTAATCAATCAATCACAATTCATTATCAGTTCTCTGCCTTACCCTTTGGACTATCCACTTGACCTCCCAACCGTTCCGAATTACTCGGTTTTTACCGAGTTTTGGGGTCCAAATGAAGGGGTGCCACGATTCCCGAGTGGCACCCCTTCATTTTTGATTTTTCTTTGCATTTTTTAAAATTTTCGTGCTGTCGAAGCTGATGTCATCATGTGCGCAATGACGTCTGCTCCGCCAGGCTACCAGACAGTCGGAATTGAGCTCCTGAGCTCACATCATCATTTCCGGCTGGCTGAAACGGCGGGAATTCAAGCCAGAATTAATGGCGACGGCCGGGCAGCAACACTAGTTAGGAGGAAACTGAGCAGTTCACCTGAAACGGCAGGATTAATAGCCGGGCAGCAACACTAGGAGGAAGCTGAGCAGTTCACCTGAAATGGCGGGATTAATGGCGGCGGCCGGGCAGCCAGGAGGAAGCTTGAGCAGTTTGCCGGCCGGGATTAATGGAGCAAGCTGGCGGGCCTTACGAACAGAAGAAGAAGAGCTTGGAATAGACAGGTAAGGAACTTGGAAGTGTGTGTGTGTGTGTGTGTGTGTGTGTGTGTGTGTGTGTGTGTGTGTGTGTGTGTGTGTGAGAGAAGCTGTTCACAACTTACTATAGTTTTATTTAATTTTTCACTTTTCTGAGTGACAGTAATTTTATTTCCAGCTTAGTAGCCAGAAACGTCTAAATTTGTATTGCTAGCCTTCAGTGCCCTGCCCCGTGGCCCTCCTCCAAAAAAAAAAAAATCAAACAGAAAAAAACAATGGAGACACTTACCTGTTATCTATCTCTACTTTAACATAACATAGCTGATTGTTTCTCAGCGTGTCCCGTGTCCCTCATAAAATCCTACGTATTTTCTGGAAAGTTACTGAAAACTGCACGCATTAAAGAATGCTGGACTTCTGAATTACAGACCGCTTATGCATCAGAAAGTACATGTCGATGCAGATCACAGTAATCTATTAACTTGCTAAGTTAATAACAGTTATATTAAAATGAAGTGTTTTTAATTTAGGGACTGCCCATCGTTTTTATTGTTCTTGTGAAATCACAAATGTAATCTGCAATCATTCTTGAAAAATTGGGATCTGTTTGATAGCGAAATTGCAACCAAACAAGGTACGAGGTTACATTAAGTGTGCCTAATATTCAAACATAAGGTGAGGGATACTGTCAAAAACGCTGACCAGGATGAAATAAACAGTTTACACTAAGTAGCCACTGCCCACAGCATCTTTAACCTTTTCAAAGAGACTTGCTTGGTTCAAGACGTGTGTGTGTGTGTGTGTGTGTGTGTGTGTGTGTGTGTGTGTGTGTGTGTGTGTGTGTGTGTGAAAATGCCCCCATATAATACACTTGGTGGTGGCTAGAGGTATTCAGGTTCAAACCCTGTACCTTTAGTACAGGGTAAAAAGAGCATACTATCCCTAGCCTCCACCATTTCTGAGTGAGTTGAGAGCTTTTTTCTCTAACAGTTGAAAGTTATGTTCTGAGCTTTGTCCAGATTTTTTTTTTTTGTACTAAGAGTTCAGAGAGCTATGATGGTTAGTAAGAACATTTTTGTGCTAACAGTTCACTTCAGAGTTATGGTGAGTGAGAAGTGAGAACTGAATTTGTATTCCCCCATTATTGGCTTTGTTGTTTGTCCATGTTTTTTGTGTTGAGGTTAAGAGCTATGTTGAGAAGTGAGAAATTAATTCACTAAATGATTTCAGTCTTCCTATTTTTCAGGCAGCTGCTGATTTGGGGTAGTGGTATGTTGTTCTGAATGTAGTGCATAGAGTCCTGGGTTCAAAACCTGCCAGTGAAATGCATGATGGTAGCACAGCATTTTATTCTAGCAACTTTACAAAATTATACAAGCAATGTTTAAAATGTGTCCCTGTTTTTTGTCCCCCCCCCCAAAAAAAAAAATTAAATTGAAAATAAGTGCGAGACGCTGTGCAAGATGCCTTTGGCTTACACTACTGTCATTCTATTTATAGTGTGGGTGTGGAAGCAGACTTTTATGATGGAAAAGTTCTGAATTGGGCAGTTTTGTCATTATTGATTCATGTGTTTTGTTTCATTGCCGTACAGATTACTGGTAAAATGTTCAAACAATAAATTTAAAATGTGCTCTAACGTGTGTGTTGTATTATACAAGGAATATAATTTAATAAAGTCAGGAAGGTGTATAAAGAAAAGAACACATGTATGTTTCTTGTTTTGTGTGCAAGGGGCCAATGATTTGAAAACAGCCCAAAGGTAATCTTTATCCACCACTGGCCAGATGCATTTTCTTTGGATATGGTGTGTGTGGGTTTCAATGCTGTTTCAATGAATGTGAGTTTCAAGGGCAAAGTTTAATGTCAAGCCTATTTTCATTGTGAGACAGTATTGCTTTGTTTACCAGATGATGTCTTTTAGTGTTTCTGCATTGTTGTGCTGTAAAATGTAAAAATAAAATTAAAATCATTGTAGAAGTAAAGCAGTATGCATACATTAGTAGTGTTTATGGTAAATGGGGCAAAATAGCCAGGTAACAGGACACTGGAATGGCTGCAGGGGGACTTTGGTGCCATGTTTTGGTTGTCTGTTCTTCAATTTGCGTTCGAAAGTTGGTATCCCACAATTCCATTGGAGTGGGTGGGGTTACATAATTATGTATGCAAATTAGATGTTAATCAGCGTACAGATTTGTACCTATTTTTCATGGGCCTTGTCCAGATTTTTGATGTTTCCAGGTTGAGAGGTATGCTATCCACTGCACAAAAAGTGTTCACAAAGTGCCTAGCTCCAGTTATTGCTCATTGCAGACTACAGGGTATCTACATTTTCCATATTTAGATGACTTGCTTTATCTTTGCAGAGTGTTTTTTCAAAATGTCCAGAATCACTCTCTTGGGTGATTCCAAGAGAATATTCAAAAGGCTTTCTTGACTCCATCACACATGACTGTGCTCCTGGGATGTCCACTAGACACCTCAGTTCAAACAGGAAAATATTGATCTTTATTTAGATCTATAAGGTTTTCCATTCAGACTTCAGTCAATGCAAGGGAATACCTCAGGATTTTTGATCTCATAGCATCTATGATTCTCTTGATACCCCTGTCAAGGCTCCACATGAGAAAGATACAGTGGTATCTCAAATCTCTTTGCTCCCAGCTTCAATACCCTTTATCTTTTCAGATCCCTCTTCTGGGGTTTGTCAGAAGAGAGGTCACTTGGTAGAAACTACATATATCCTTAAATCAAGTTCTTCCCTTCCCGCTCCCTGATCCAAAGCAGCCAGTCATCAAAAATGCTTCATACTTTTCTTGGGAAGATGTTTTCAGGAGAGAGAAAAGTTCATGGGGTGTGGGACACCAAGGACAGATGCAAGCACATAAATATCAAGTAGATGCTTGCCCTGATCAATGCAATCAATACCCTGAACCATCTTTGGCCCCTGGACCTCTTCAAGTGGTTACAGGCAATAGCACAGTGATGTGATACATCGACAAGGACAGGAGAACCAAATTGTACCACCTTGCAGATTAGCCATGTTAGCTTGGGATATAGCTTCACAGCACAGTCTTACTCTACAGGCGTCCTAAATTCCACGGAGCAAAATTTTGTACAGGACAAATTGAGAAGGATCAGGGCAGACCCTCACAAATTTAAACTAGATCCAGGAGTCTTCCAATACTTGATCCATTTGTGGGGAGTTCCTCAAGTAGACCTGTTTGTCTCCTCTCTGTACAATTAACTGGCAAAATTCTGTTTTAGGACTCTATGCAAGAAGGTTTGGAAGACAGATGTCTTTTCTTTTCTTTTCTTTGGACAGGAATGTTCCTGTATGCTTTCCCACCCTTTCCACTAATATACAAGGTACTTCTAAAGATTCTGAAGGATTTCCCCAGCAAGATCATTGCGGTGACTCCCTTCTGGCCTAGGTAACCACGGTTCTTCCTTCTTTTGGAAATGGCCAGGGGCAGTTACCACAAATTTCCTCACAGAATGGATCTACTCACACAAGAAGAGAAGTGTTTGATACATCCTGACATCAGTCACCTTTATTTCATTGCCTAGATGATGGGGTCTTAATTCCTTTTAGACACTTGTTTTCTAAGGTCATGCAGCAGGTATGCATGCATGGAGGCAAGAAGGCCTACTACATGAAAATCATATGTTAGCAAATTGAGAAGGTTTTCTAATTGGTGCCAACAACATAACCAGCACCCATTCAGGGCTGGTTGTTCACTGGTTTTACAATATATGTGTGACTTACTATCCTATACCTTTCATATTCCTCTACCGTAGTTCATTTACCAGCCATTTCAACATGTCTGTTCATGGATTCTCATCCTTTAAGGCAGTTGCATGTCAAAATGTTCTTGAAAGGGGTTTTGCATAAGAAGCCCCCAAGTAAACTGATGGTGCCTCCTTAGGATCTTAATTTTCTGCTAGAACAGATAACCCTTTCTCCATTTGTATCAGCTAATCTGGCTGACTTCAGGTTCTTAACATGCAAAACAGTTTTATTGATTGCTCTAACCTCTGCAAGAATGGTGTCCGAGTTGGAAGCTCTTATGGTTAGACAACCCTACCTCATTTTCCACAAGGACAGGGTTTCTTTGAGAACTAATCGTGTTTCATGCTTAAAGTGTTATCCAAGTTTACCTGAAGTCAAAATATTCATCTCCCTGTTTTTTTTTTCTGAACTTGGAAATGAGGGAGAAAAAATACTCCATACCTTGGATGTCCTAAGACAACTCGGGTACTATCTTGAGAGAACATAATTGGATAAATTATTCAGTTCTTGTGAAGGTAAGAAGAAGGAACAACCGGTGTCAAAACAGACTATTTCGAAATGGTCGTCTAAGACTATTACATTTTGTTATACACACCATGACAAATTTTATCCAGGCAGTGTCAATCCCTACTCTACAAGAACCTTGGTTTCTTCTATAGCTTTTTGGAAATGGATGGATTCTAGAAGTATTCTAAAAGCTGCTACTTGGTCCTCTGCACATACTTTTATAAAGCACTATATGCTGGATAGGTCTAGATCATGCTTTGCTGGGACTATTCTCCAGGGGCTCCTGGAACCTCCTCATTCCACCTCCCAAATATAGTTAGCTCTGGTAATCTACCTATATAGCTAAGATTGCATCAGCAGTAATCAATATGAATATTAGCTCTATGGGTTGTGTACGCTGAGCTTACCATAACAGTAGATGTTTGAATGCAGAAAAAATAGAAGTAGTTATTTTTCAGAATAAAGGATTTTTGGGCTTATTTCAGTTATTAAAAAACTATATGTAACCTTAAACACCTCTGACTTTATAAAGGTTTGTCTTAGGAAATTTTTCTGAACACAGTGGGATTTGATGCAATCTTGGGATAGTTTCTAAGTACAAATATGATGGCTTGGTAGTAGGATTTGATCATGAAGGGAGAACATTAGATGTGGAGCAGACATGAGCTGTATTAGTTAGGAAAAGGTTGATTGTAGCCTTTAGTAGGAGGAGGTACAGCTGGTCAAGGGAACTAGTGTTTATAAAATTAAAGAACGTTTATGCATATTTGTTGTTCTTGGTGTAGGTTTCCAAGTTAATGGATAGGTAATTGAAGTCACCCAGGATGCTTTTGTTTGAGTAGTTAAGTACACTAGCAGTTGAGGTAGATGTCATGGGCAGCTGAAGATATAGAAAGGATTCTATAGTTTGCAGAGATATGATAATTGGATGGGTTTGTTGACACTGGGATATCCAGGAATTCAAGATCATAGTCATGCTAGATTTGTTCTGATGTAACAGTATTTCAGGTGAAAACAAGTATAGTCACATTTTCACCTGAGATTCTGAATGAAATATAAGCACTAAAGTCAAGTAAAGAGGGAGTGTTGACACTACAATGGAACCAAGTTCTTTCAATCATCACCTCCCAAGGAGGTACACACACTGGATCCTCCTGGAAGGACACCGATCACGAAGCAGTTGTTGAGATCAGGTATTTTCTGTTTGTATTGTGGCATCATTTGTGGGATGGCAAGAGGCTTTTCAGAACTAGGGTGCAGTGTCAAAGATTATTTATTGTTACTTGGGTCATGGCCAGGTCATAGGTATACGTGCGATAAAGGGATTGAAGGACCCTGGTGATATGCAAATTGTAGCACTTGAGAGAGACGGCTAACTGTCACACTCTGTACTTGGTCATCTTGTTGAGTAGAACATCAGTAGTAGTAAAATAAATAAATAAATAAATAAATCAGCATGTCTGACAACTGAGTCACCTGTGACTAGAACTTTGTAGTGTGTGGCAACATGCTGAGGCAGCCTTAAGGACTTAGGCATGCTGCTCAGGTGACCTATGCTAGGGGAAGAAACAGTGGAATTTAATGTGCATGTACTAAGTAAGGTGTGACTACTTACTTCTAAGGTACGTTGCTTAGGAGGCTGTGTGATAAGGCCAGAATATTACATTTCAGTAAATCTGCATATGTGGTTTACTGTTTATCCTGTATTGTAGTGGTGTAAGATTATGTTCTTTGCTGACAACTATGATGCATGAGTTGCTGGCCACCAGTGTGAAGAGGTATTTAAATCACAGTATCAGGTACTCATAACAGATTGTCAGTGAACAAGACAGTTGCTCTACTGCCTTAACTCATTCACTCCAATGGAGCTCAGGAAGTTTGCACTGTAACTTCCAATGGGCGGAGCCTAAGCCTTTTGACAACAATCAAATTATGCCCTCACATTTCAAACAAATGTTCATATCTGTGGAACCTTAAGGATTATGAAAGAAGTATAAATGACAAACTCTCCAGCACAAACTAGTTTTATAGTTGTAATATTCTTTAGGTTCTAGATCTTAAACTGAAATTTATAAGTCACAGTAAACACAGTGACTATTACGTTTGTAACATTTTGTAAACAGCTTACAATATCTTAGCAACCACACAAGTTACACATATACTGTCCGCTGCATTTTATTCATCTAGCTGAGAGCTTTCATATGATGCTAAGGGGTTCTGTCTGTGTTACTTGGTTGTTGAGATATTTAGAAAAAAGTGAAAATTATATTTATATAAATTAATATAATAAAAACAATTAATATTTCTTTACCCGCACTAGACAGAGGTCAAATATTAATGCAGTTGAGTTTGCTATTATGTAAGATTTAAGATGAAATCTTTTAAAACCTTGTACAAAACATGGGTTTGGAATTATTGATGCAAATTTGAACAAGCAATATTTGACACCTAGAGGCATCAGTAGGAGTTAACTGTAGATGCACCTGGAGGCTTCACTGGGATGTAATGAGTTAAGGTACCTAGTGGTTAGTGCTAGTAGGCTGGTTATAGATGAAGTAAGGACAGACTGTTATCCCATGATGTTGAGAACCAAATGTGTCGGGTGAAGGGAAGGAGGAGTTGTTGAAGACATTATTTTGCTATGTTGTGGTGGGCAGGAAATATATAGTATTGCTCAACAATAACTTAAGTGCACTACTTATAACGCAACAGTAGTGTACAAATACAGCAATGCAGATGTTTAGACAACCAACAAAATAAAGTGAGATACAGCTACCATAATGCCTGTAGATATTTGGGCAACAAGAAGTATAGAGAAGCAATACACAGCTAATAGTCATAGTGTGTAGTCAGCACAGTAAAGTAAATAGCCAGCCCTATGAGCAGATACTGTATGCAGTAACACAGCACTAGCCAGCTCCATGAGCAGATACTGTATGCAGTAACACAGCACTAGCCAGCTCCATGAGCAGATACTGTATGCAGTAACACAGCACTAGCCAGCTCCATGAGCAGATACTGTATGCAGTAACACAGCACTAGCCAGCTCCATGAGCAGATACTGTATGCAGTAAAACAGCACTAGCCAGCTCCATGAGCAGATACTGCATGCAGTAACACAGCACTAGCCAGCTCCATGAGCAGATACTGTATGCAGTAACACAGCACTAGCCAGCTGCATGAGCAGATACTGTATGCAGTAACACAGCACTAGCCAGCTCCATGAGCACATACTGTATGCAGTAACACAGCACTAGCCAGCCCTATGAGCAGATACTGTATGCAGCAACACAGCACTAGCCAGGTCCATGAGCAGATACTGTATGCAGTAACACAGCACTAGCTAGCTCCATGAGCAGATACTGTATGCAGTAACACAGCACTAGCCAGCTCCATGAGCAGATACTGTATGCAGTAACACAGCACTAGCCAGCCCTATGAGCAGATACTGTATGCAGCAACATAGCACTAGCCAGCTCCATGAGCCGTCTGATACTTTATGTAATACAGCAAACGAAAAACAGAGACAAGTCAATGATGTAGCATACTGGTGTAAAAAGCAATTAATAACCTAGTAGTAAGTATGCAGTCAGCCCAGTAAGGTAATAACATTAGCATCAAGTCACTGATGTAGCATAGCAGGGTGAACAATGGTCTTGCCTAGTAGTTGGTTTTCTGTCAGTGCAGTAAGGAAAAAAAAAACTGTAGCATCTGGTCACTGATGTAGCATAGCAGTGTAAACAAGCATTACTTTAGTGTAAGTGTGTAGTTAGCACAGTAAGGTGCCAACAGCAGTGCCTGGTCACTGATATACCATAGAAGTGTCAACAATAATCAGTAGCCTAGTAATTACAATGCAGTCATTGCAGTAAGGTAACAACAGTAACAGGAAGTCACTGATATATCATAGTAGTATAAACAGTCAGTGGCCTAGTAGTTGGTATGCAGTCAGTGAAGTAAGGTAACAGCAGTAGCACCAAGTCACCAATCAATAATTTATAGTCATTGTATAGTCATTGCAGTAAGCTAGCAATAGTAGTACCACGTCACTGATGTAGTAAAGCAATGTAAACAGTAATCCATAACATAGTAGTCTGTATGCAGTCACCACAGTAAGATACCAGCTATATGCATGAGTAAGCACTCAGTTTAATCAGCTGCCTCTAATTTTGCAGAATGTCCTTGATTTTGCTTCATATTTTTGCCATGTCCCTCATACATTTTTTGATTTTTCTGGTAATGTACTAAAGACTACAATTCATTAGTAATGCCAGACATTAGAGTTTCATATTTATTCTTCAGAGAAGTATGGAAGAGTGGTACAGGATATGTACGAGGGTAGTGTGACAGCGGTGAGGTCTGCGGTGGGAGTGATGGATGCATTTAAGGTGGAGGTGGGATTACATCAAGGATCAACTCTGAGCCCTTTCTTATTTGCAATGGTGATGGACAGGTTGACAGACGATTTCAGACAGGAGTCCCCGTGGACTATGATGTTTGCAGATGACATTGTGATCTGTAGTGAGAGTAGGGAACAGGTGGAGGAGACCCTGGAGAGATGGAGTTATGCTCTAGAGAAAAAAGGATTGAAGGTCAGCAGGACTAAGACAGAATATATGTGTGTGAATGAGAAGGAGGATAGAGGAATAGTGAGGATGCAAGGAATAGAGTTGGCGAAGGTGGATGAGTTTAAATACTTGGGATCAGTAGTTCAGAGTAATGGTGAGTGTGGAAGAGAGGTGAAGAAGAGAGTACAGGCAGGATGGAGTGGGTGGAGAAGAGTGTCAGGAGTGATTTGTGACAGACGGGTACCAGTAAGATTGAAAGGGAAGGTCTACAAGAGGGTATTGAGACCAGCTATGTTATATGGGTTGGAGACAGTGGCATTGACAAAAAGGCAGGAGTTAGAACTGGATGTGGCAGAGTTAAAGATATTAAGATTTGCACTGGGTGTGACGAGGTTGGACAGGATTAGGAATAAGTATATTAGAGGGTCAGCCCAGGTTGGAAGGTTTGGAGACAAAGCCATAGAGGCAAGATTATGTTGGTGTGGACATGTGCTGAGGAGGAATGCTGAGTATATTGGGAAAAAGATGCTAAAGATGAAGCTACCAGGTAACAGGAAAAGAGAGAGGCCTAAGATAAGGTTTATGGATGTGGTGAGTGAGGACATGCAGGTGGTTGGTGTGACAGAGCAAGATGCAGAGGACAGGAAGAAATGGAAACAGATGATCCGCTGTGACGACCCCTAACGGGAACAGCCAAAAGAAGATGATGATGATTTATTCTTCAGAACTGCATGTTGATGTAAAATCTGATGTTTTATTAACATTTTAAGTGAATTAAGGTAATATTAAAAACATACCCCTATTTGTTGACCTTTTCCCTCAGTTATTGTTGACTTTGTCCAGAATTCTTGCACAAAGTAGTAGTAGTGTAAGTAGTTCAAGTAGTAATATATTTACCTTTGGTTTAGAAGGCTGTAGGTTCTATTCCCACAGCAAGTAAATGGATTCATTTTTTCCATTGCTGACACTGTAATGCAACAAAAGGGGGTGCTGTATTCTTAAGTGTGTCATCCTTCTGATGAGAAGTTAAAACCAAGGCTACATCTGCCTGAACTGAGAATAACTCAGTTAGATGTAAAAGATACCACTGAATCTATTGAAAACAGTAGGGGCCCTTTATTTATATACAAAAATAATTCTTATTTACTACATATTTACAACTATTTACAAATGTATAGATGTATAGATATGCAAAACTATTTAAACATATTCAGAATCTCCTTTACAGTCATCCTAAATTTTCATCCCTATGAGACCCCCACTCCTTTTTCCATGACCACCATCTGATTTTACTTAGTATTGTTGCTAAAATCCATTTACAACTAAATGTAATTTCATTTATTCTTTCATCCCATATAACCCATATAACATAAAATAACTTTTTCCATTTCTTTAATGTATTCTTTACTTCTGTTTTTATAATATCCATAATTAATCATATCCATATTTATTTTATCTACTTCTTTCACATCTTAAAAAAAACTTCTTTACATAGTTTTACCCATATTTCTATTTTACCAGTCTCCACAAAAAATCTTGACATTCTACTTGCATATTACACCATTTGCTTCTTATTTTTATAGCTGTATTGTTTTTTTTTCATATGTTAGATTTTCCCATGGTTTTACATAATAATGTTCTTTTTCTATCTCATCATTTTTTATTTTCCACAAAAATATTTTTTTCTTGGTAAAAATGTATTTTTTCATTTTTACACTCCTTTTCGGTATTACTCTTTTTAACATACCTCAAATGCATCATACTTATATTTATTCAGTTTTACTACTAATCTCTTATCTTTTGCATTTGTCTGCTTTAACATTGTACAAATTTAATGAAGTAGTGTATAATTCTCCTTCATCTTTATTTACATACAACCCCCACTTTTTGCTGGGTTTAATCTACAAACCCATATAAATGACAATAATCTATATTAATTCCTTTTCAAATACTACTGACAACATAAACGCACTTGCTAAGCATGCTGTTTTCCCATCAGTACTAAATTTATCAAACAAACCTTTTTTTCTGAATGATAATTTATATGTTCTCCAGAAAAGATGGTTTATTATATTTATTCTGTTTTTTTTCCTAATTGAATTCTACTTACATCTTTATTTCCAAATGTTATACCTAACACAGAAATGTAATTCATTGTAAAATGTATACCTACTATCTTTACTACATCACATAAACCTTTATTTTTCTTTTTATTTAAAGCCAGCCCTATCACTTCTAGACACTCATTTGTGCAAATTATTGCTTCTATTATCCACATTTTTTTTCATTTATTATAATGTCATCTGTATATATTAACAGCACTGGAATTCTTAACCCTTCAAGTGTTATACACCCCACTTCCTTCATTTTGTGATTTATTTCATGTACTATCACATTCATAACTAGTGCAAACAGTATACAACTCATTAGACATCCCTATCTTACATCACTCTTGATATGTACCTCTTGGCTTAACCAGCCATTTACAAGTATTTTTACTTTATTATTAATATATGCTGACATACATAATTTCTAACTTTCAAACTAATGTTATATCCTTTTCCCCCTTCTTCTTTTCTATTCATAATTTCATCCACAATTTCTCTATCATTAATAATTCTTGGCAACCCTTCCCCTTCATACTATATGTACTATCTTCCATAATATTTTCCATTTTAGTTTCAAATCAGTTTTATATTATTTTCATTAAGATCTTATAATCATTATTATTCAGTACTATTGTTATCCAGTTTTTTAATTGTCTTCTATCTTCCTTATTCCATATGAATTTAAGTATTCCACTTAATGATTCTTTATACCTAAAACCTTCATTTAACTCTTCAAAATCTTAAAAAAATATACAAGTGTATATATATATATATATATATATATATATATATATATATATATATATATATATATATATATATATATACTAGCTGTACCCGGCCACGCGTTGCTGTGGCTCAGTCTGGTTAAATGGAAAAGAAAGAAAGGAGAAAGTGCACGTTTCTAATATGTTTAATTTCACAATGCTTGTGGGTATAGAATTTTTTTTGTTGTTCCATTGTCTGTGCAGATATAGAGATTGTCTGGTTTGCCGACTCTAGAACACGCAACATATAATTGTTCATGTGAGAAGCAATCCATGTGTAGATCTAAACCGCACAATTTTAAAGATTGGCCCTGAGCTTTGTTGATGGTGATTGCAAATGCCAATCGAATTGGGAATTGCAATCTCTTAAATTGAAATGGCATATCCGTTGGAATCATAGGAATGCGAGGAATGAGGACATCTTCACCTTTGAAAGGTCCTGTCAAGATTGTTGCTTCTATGACGTTGCTCATTAATTTTTTTACTGCAAGCCGCATGCTGTTGCAAAGCTTTGGCTGGTTGATATTTCGCAACATGATAATTGGCACGCCGATTTTCAATTGCAATACGTGCGGTGGCATCCCTGGAAGATCGAGTGAATTCAAAAATTCTGTTGGATAATTAACCGCTTCATCTGCTTCCACAACAGTGTCAACGGACTTGTATTTGACTGCCTCGCTTTGAATGTTAGACTGAATAATATTGTTAAGTTCGTAGACGTCTTTGTTCTTGGCCGCAAGAATAGCTCATTCAGTTAGCCAGTCGTGATTCTTATAATTAGTTTGAATATTGGGAAATACTTTTTCAACCAATTCTTCTTTAGACGTCACTAAATTGCAGAAGTTATGAGGCAATGAAATTTGTCCTAAGGTCAGATCAACCGGCACCTTTCCGTTCCCAATTTCCAGCAATTGATGTGAGAATATCTCAGCTGATCGATCGTTTTGCAGCTGGACATGCATATTTGTAGTTAATTTTAACGTCTTTACATGTTGCCACAAAGTAGAGTATTTCAGGCAAGCATTTATTTCATCCGCTGGTGTCGATCGAGGAGAACGAAGCAGAACTGAAGCTGCAGAACGCGATCGCCGTGCTCGCAACCGTGCATCCTCAAGTCTGGCTGCACGCTGCTCTGCTGCTTCCTCCGCACATATTTGAGCCATTCTTTGTTTGTTTCGCTCATTCACTGAGGCCCGTTCTTCCTCAGTTTGATTTGCAATTACTCGTCACATTGCTTCCGCTCCGCGAGTATGATGACCTAAGTTTGATCTTCTGCGAGGCATTATTTGGATGAACTAAAGCAGATCGATTGCACTGAAAAAGAAGTAAGAAAGTTATAACAAAAACATCTAAAATTGCATATCTGTATACAAATATATAGAATCCATAGCAGGTGTATAAAAACAGGCGTGTATTTGAATGCAACGTGTGACGTCTATATAATAGTAGGTATATAAAAACACGCGCGTATTCGAATGCAACATTGTGTGAAAATTTCAAAGCAATCGGTGAAGAACTTTCGGAGATTTAAAATTTTGAACAAATGAACATTTACATTTTTATTTATATATATATATATATATATATATATATATATATATATATATATATATATATATATATATATATATATATATATATATATATATATATATATATTTTTTTTTTTGCCAATCTGTTAAAGTTTTATACAGTTCATATCCTATTTCATCTGGTTCTGCAGCCAAATCTGTATTTACTTGTCCTAATACTTTCTCTGTCTCACCTAAAGAAAGCTCCTTTTTCAACTCTTTATTCTCTTTTTCTGTTAACTTTTTGCTTTCCCTGTTTTTTCATTATCTTCTGTTTTTCTTTAAACATTTCTTGTACATATTGTACTGCACTATTCATAATCTTTACATGAGTTCCTTCTATTTCCCCTTTTACAGTTTTTATTTCTCTAATTACAATACCATCTTCCTTTACTAATCTGCTTAATTAACGCTATACTTATTTTTTTCCTTGTGAAAATATCTTTGCTTATATAGCAATTATTGTATTTTTTATTGATTTCTTTTATATAATTCATTTTTTTTGTCAAATTACTTTCTAATAGTATGTTCTAAATCTTCCATTGCATCACTATATGTTCTTTTATATTTTTCTTTCTCTACTTTTCTCACATTATATTGCCACTGCAAAACATTTTTTATATTTTTCCTTAAATATCATCCTTCATTCAGACCAGTTTTTATAATATGTTCTCATAGTATTATAATCTTTCCATAACTATATTACTATTCTCTTTTCTTCATTTCCTTCTTTCTCATTTATCCTTTTTGTTCCTCTGCCTATTTTTATATATTCCTTTTTTTTCCTTTATCTCTTGCCATATTGCAAGATGATCAGAAAATCCTGTTTCAGCTACCTCCCCTTATCCTACAGGTCTACTTCATGATGTCGAAAGCCGACAGTATCGAAGCTGATATTGTCGGCACCACATAAAAAGTGCAGAACATCATGCAGGTAAACGGAAATCTCCGTAGGGGGAGAGTTCTGTTTACCTCAATGTAATGCGTTCTCATAGTTGGAATATTTAATTAGGGGGGTGTGGGGGGGTGCAGGGGGGCTTGCCCCCCTGCCTACGCTAGTTAGTTTTTATTTTTGTTTTTTTTTTAAACGTTATTCGATGTTTTACTACATCGATCATTAGAGGTCGACCTTTAGTGATTCGATGTAGTAAGATTTCGATAACGTGATATAGACGCTATCCTACAACGAAACCTTCTGATACCAAAAACAAATCGATTTCAGTTCTATACATATGCCTAATGTAAGTCCATGAATTCTTTCCCAAAGTTTTAACTAACCACATCTTATAACTTCTAACATTTTTCTTATATCATTTCTTTTCTTTTTACACTTGTCTCTTGATCACAGTTAAGGCATCCTGCTATTATAATATTCATATTTATCACTACATAGTCTAAACTCTGATAAAATAAACTTTCCCTTTCTTTACAGTTAGCATAAACATATGTTTTAATTCTATATACTTATTTCCATATTAAATCTACAATAGTTAATCTTCTCATTTTTGCAATAGTCCCATCTAAAATCTTTACTGTATTTCTACAAAATACAGCTATTCCAGAGCATCTCTTCTTCTTTTGGCTGCTCCCGTTAGGGGTCGCCACAGCAGATCAACTGTTTCCATTTCTTCCTGTCCTCTGCATCTTGCTCTGTCACATCAACCACCTGCATGTCCTCTCTCACGACATCCATAAACCTTATCTTTGGCCTTCCTATTTTCCTGTTACCTGGCAGCTTCATCCTTAGCATCTTTTTCCCAATGTACTCTGCATCCTTCCTCAGCACATTTCCAAACCAACGTAATCTTGCCTCTCTGGCTTTGTCTCCAAACCTTCCAACCTGGGCTGACCCTCTAATATACTTATTCCTAATCCTGTCCATCCTCATCACACTCAGTGCAAATCTTAACATCTTCAACTCTGCCACGTCAAGCTCTGACTCCTGCCTTTTTGTCAATGCCGCTGTCTCCAACCCATATAACATAGCTGGTCTCACTACCCTTTTGTAGACCTTCCCTTTCACTCTTACTGGTACTCATCTGTCACAAATCACTCCTGACACTCTTCTCCACCCACTCCATCCTGCCTGTACTCTCTTCTTCACCTCTCTTCCACACTCACCATTACTCTGAACTGTTGATCCCAAGTACTTAAACTCATCCACCTTCGCCACCTCTACTCCCTGCATCCTCACCATTCCTCTATCCTCCCTCTCATTCACACACATATATTCTGTCTTACTTCGGCTGACCTTCATTCCTCTTCTCTCTAGAGCATATCTCCACCGCTCCAGGGCCTCCTCCACCTGTTCCCTACTCTCACTACAGATCACAATGTCATCTGCAAACATCATAGTCCACGGGGACTCCTGTCTGATCTCATCTGTCAACTTGTCCATCACCATTGTAAATAAGAAAGGGCTCAGACCTGATCCTTGATGTAATCTCACCTCCACCTTAAACGCATCCGTCACTAACACCACAGACCTCACCACTGTCACACTACCCTCGTACATATCCTGTAGCACTCTTACATACTTCTCTGACACTCCCAACATCCTCGTACAATACCACAACTCCTCTCTAGGCACCCTGTCATATGCTTTCTCTAAATCCACAAAGACACAATGCAACTCCTTCTGACCTTCTCTGTACTTCTCCATCAACACTCTCAGAGCAAACAACGCATCTGTAGTGCTCTTTCCTAGCATGAAACCATACTGTTGATCACTAATTATCACCTCCCTTCTTAACCTAGCTTCCACTACTCTTTCCCATAACTTCATGCTGTGACTGATCAGCTTAATCCCTCTGTAGTTACTACAGCTCTGCACATCACCCTTATTCTTAAAAATCGGTACCAAAACATTTTTTCTCCATTCCTCAGGCATCCTCTCACTTTCCAAGATTTCATTAAACAATCTAGTTAAAAACTCCACTGCCATTTCACCTAAACACCTCCATGCTTCCACAGGTATGTCATCTGGACTAACAGCCTTTCCGTTCTTTATCCTCTTCATAGCTATCCTTACTTCCTCCTTGCTAATCCACTGCACTTCAGGATTCACAATCTGCACATCATCCAACCTTCTCTCCCTCTCATTCTCTTCATTCTTCAACCCCTCAAAGTACTCTTTCCATCTGTTCAACACACTCTCCTCACTTGTGAGTACGTTTCCCTCATTATCCTTTATCACCCTTACCTGCTGCACATCTTTACTAGCTCTGTCCCTCTGTCTAGCCAGTCGGTACAGGTCCTTTTCTCCCTCCTTAGTGTCCAACCTTTTATACAAGTCTTCGTATACCTTATCCTTAGCCTTCGCCACCTCTCTCTTTGCCATGCACATCATCTCCTTATACTCTTGTCTACTTTCTTCATCTCTTTGACAATCCCACTTCTTCTTCACCAACCTCTTTCTCTGTATACTGTCCTGTACTTCTTCATTCCACCACCAGGTCTCCTTGTCCTCCTTACTCTTTCAGTTGTCACACCAAGCACCTTTCTAGCCATCTCTCTTACTAGCTCTGCTGTAGTTACCCAGCTATTCAGTAACTCTTCACTGCCACCCAGTGCCTGACTTAACTCTTCCCTGAACATCACCTCACAATTACCCTTTTTCAATTTCCACCATTTGATCCTTGGTGCTGCCCTCACACTCATCCTCCTCTTCTTGATCACCAATGTCATCCTACAAACCACCATCCTATGCTGCCTAACTACACTTTCCCCTGCCACCACTTTACAGTCTCCAATCTCCTTCAGACTGGCCCTTCTACATAAGATATAATCCACCTGTGTGCATCTTCCTGCACTCTTGTATGTCACCCTATGCTCCTCCCTCTTGTTAAAATACGTATTCATCACAGCCATGTCCATCTTTTCGCAAAATCCACTACCATCTGACCTTCTGCATTCCTTTGCTTAACACCATACCTACCCATCACTTCTTCATCCCCTCCGTTCCCTTCATCAACATGCCCATTGAAATCTGCTCCAATCACCAGTCTCTCACCCTTGGGTACAGTCATCACCACTTCATCCAACTCACTCCAAAATTTTTCTTTCCCATCCATCGCACACCCAACTTGTGGAGCATATGCACTAACAACATTCATCATTACACCATCAATTTCCAGCTTCATAAACATCACTCTATCCGACACTCTTTTCACCTCCAAACCACTCTTAGCATACTGTTCCTTCAGGATAATGCCTATGCCATTTTTCCTCCCATCCATACCATGATAAAACAATTTGAAACCACCTCCAATACACCCAGCCTTGCTCCCCTTCCATCTGATCTCTTGCACACACAATATACCAACCTTCCTTCAGTCCATCATATCAGCTAGCTCACTCCCTATACCAGTCATACTGCCAACATTCAAAGTTCTGACCCTCACTATCACAGTCCTAGCCTTTACCTGCATTCGAGCATGCCTTCCCTCTTTTCTCCTCCTTCGGCCAACAGTAGCCCAATTTCCACCAGCACCCTGTTGGCCAACAGTACTGGTGGCGGTCGTTGTTAACCCAGGCCTCGACCAATCCATTATGTATTTCTGTACTGTTGTCTGCATGTATGATTTGGCAAAATTTTACGCCAGATGCCCTTACTGACGCAACCCTCCCCATTTATCCGGGCTTGGGACTGGCACAAAGAAATGCACTGGCCTGTGCATCCCCAGTGGCTGAGTTATTCCAGAGCATCTCTCATTTCCTAAATTCCAGATGATCCTTCCTCCCCATAGTTTCTGTGTTTGTAATCATTCCTTCATTTGTTAAAAATCTTGTGTCTTCTAATATAATTACATCTACATCATAGTAAAAAGTCCCTGGACTACAGTGTTTGGCAACTTAGGACTCCTGGACAAGTTGGGGGCTACTCCCCAATTTTTTTACAAAACTAATTGGAATTTAAAGAACATTTTTGAATGGAGTGGTAGGAATCATGACAAATTTATGAGGAAGTGGGGAATGAAAAAAATGTGTTTTTTGTAGACAATGCAGGTTTATTTTTGAGGGAAATAGTTTACAGATACATGGTTTTCCCAGTCTGATCATTATTAAGGCAAGTATGATTGTAACATGAAGGTGGTGGTTTATATTGTATTATGATTCTCCTGTCCTGCCTTGAAGGCACGTATTTACCAACATACCTATGCAATTAAAAAGTTTCAACAGTTTAATGCCCTCTTTTGTCATAGTTTAGTATGTAAAGATTTCAAGAAATTTTCCTTTTCAGTACTTGAAAAGGTGGAGGTTTTACCCAGGGGTGGTGGTTGGGAGACTTTATTGAAAAAAAGAGAGGTCTTTTGGCAATTTTTGTTGGATGCCACAAACCCCCCTGGTATTAATGATGTGATTTCTTTGAAACCTGTATTAAAAGTTAGAGCATTTTAAAGTAGCATGTGATAGTGATTATACTTTGTTACAAGTTTCTGTTTTAAAACAAGTTTTTTATGAAAACTGGTGAAGTATGTAATATTAAGGAGAAACTTTTTTTATAAGGAATCTATTTATATTTTAAATTCAGTACTATGGTACCTGTAGGTTTAAATTTAGAAATCAATTGGAAGCAATTGTTATGTAATTGAATAATTAATTTATTTATTAATTGATAGTGCTATAAAAAGGTTTGTGAAATGTTGTGTATTTGTATTACTCATGGAAGGCTGAGAGCTGAGGGGCTAGAGTTTCAAAAGCTTTTTCATTAAACTTGTGTTTGGATTATGGCCAGTTGTGGATACTTTTAAAAGTTAGAGCAGCCTGTATTTCATAAATTTTGTTTAGATTGTACCTATGTTTATTTATTTTTTTAACAAAGTGATGTATTAATAACATTTTTTTTCAAATGTATATCTAGAATTATATAACATTTCTGGGGTTCTAAAGTGCTGACATCGCAATTTAAGAACACATTTCAAGTATTTTACTGGTGTATACTACTTTAAAAACTTCTGGTGCCAGTTTTAAAAGGTTATTTAAGGGGATTTTGTTAATTTTTACCAGTTTCTGAAGAAGTTCAATGGATACGAATGAAAGCTCTTAAACTTCTGGATTTTAACATTAAAGCAGTTTGGATTTACCCGTACCACGTTTTTTTTTGTTTTGTTTTGTTTATTTAGTTTTTCAGTATGCTGGTTTGTGGAATTTTTATTTTATCTACATCATATGTGTTACACCACTCCAAAATCCCTAGTCTTCTTACTATATTCTCAATACCATTCACATAAAGCATTCTAAAATTTTTACTTTCCTTTGATTTATGGTTTCATAAGTTTATAGCTAATTACTAGAGTAGCTTTCTTAATAAGTCATTCTAAGCCTAGCCAATTTCCCTTCCTAAGGTAAGGATCAAACACTGTACCTTGTGGCTGTAAATTAAACAACTTAACCATTATACCAACCCCTAATCATTAGTTGTATATATTCTTTTACATCCATTTCCTTTCTTTTTTTTCTTTTGTACTTAACCATTTAAACTTTCTTTTTCTGTCTTTTAACAATATATATTTTTCTTTTACTACCTCCCAGTTTATATTTTTTTCATCACTTATTTCAGAACCTTCTTCTGTGTCCTCTTTATTATTTTTATCTCATTTATTTTTCTTCTATTTCTACTACTTCTAAAATTTCTTCTCTTTCTTTTTCCTTATTCTTATTTTCATATTTGCAATCCATCCATAAATGTCCAATTTTGTTACATTTATATTTCAATTACCATTTTTGCATCATGTCCCATTTCCATAGAAAAATAACATTTTCTTTTATTAAAGTTACTTATCAAATACCCTTCTTTTCCACAAAAAATAAAATGTTTTGTTTGTCCTCAGTATTTTACAACACCCCTATCCCCCTCCACATTTATCATGCTTGGTATATATATATTTTTTCTCTTTCTATTTTAACACAATATTACAGGCACAGCCAGCAGTTTGTAAACCCCTTTTGTAATAAACTTTTGCCATGTCCAGTACTTCTTTATATAACATTTTCAAATGTACTTTCAAAGTGTCTCTTTTTACCTGTGTTCAAAATTGTACATACACTTTCTTTTTTTGTTTCTCCGGTAAATGCTTTTATCACATAAAGATTCCATGGGTTACAGTCTTTCTTTTTTTTCATATTTTCCAAGAAAATTTTCCATTGAAAACTAGTCTCAAATAATGTCACAAAATGTCTCTTTATCAATAAGAATAAATGCTCTTACCTCATATGCTTTTACACCCCAAAGAGCTATTAAATTGTTCCACACTTCATACCTGTCCATTTCTTTGTCTTCTTTACTTTGAATACTGACCACATACTTCTGTTTTTCATTTTCTTCTGCCTTCTTTCTGCTACTTCCATTCTGTCTTCTTTCATTTTCTCTGCATATGTTTTCTTTTCCATCTCACCGCCATTCTTCAGGATTGCCTATGCATCATCATTTTGTATTTTCTCCATAGTGTCCCCCCAGGAAACATCTCCTTCATTTTCTGACTCACTGTGCATCACCATTTTTTTATGTAAATCATCACGCAGTCCTCCTGAATGGAGGGTTGTAATTATACATACATCGTTTGCTGACTCATCTCCATCAAACAAATTTCTTTGAAAGATCTCCCCAGAATCCTGTAAACATTCTTTGGTCTCAGTATTTGCTTTCTCCTCCATTTCTCACCTCTTCATCATCTCCTTCTCTCTCCATCTGCCTCCCTGTTACTCAAGGCCTCCTCTGCATCTGGAATGGAAACAAGTAGTGCTCCTGCAAAATGAGTCCCACTCGCAACAGTGATGAGTGGGGGAAGTTACTCGTCATCCTGGCCAAATTTCCCCAATTCAGTATAAATACCACCTCAAGTCACCCTGAAAAGAAGCCATTGGCCTAGTGGAACTAACTTGGTCAACAAAGTGTAAATAAATAATAAAATAACTAAAAAGAAA